>NW_017731431.1:1948205-1951197 GCF_001890085.2 Hipposideros armiger
TATAATCAGACTCGTACTCCATGGTCTGAGGTTCGAGCTCATCTTTTGGGGCATATGCCCAATCTTACTGTTGACATACAACAACTGCAACAAGAAATTGACCAGATGTCATCTGCTAATCTCCAGCTTCTCCCTGGAGAAGAGGCCTTGTCCGCGAAGGATTGTCTACTTTGAATCCACTTAATTGGATAAAAAACCTCGGTGGAGGTTTTGCTGGTGCATTTGTGTTTCTAATTATAATTTTGTTTCTGTTTTGTTTAGTCCTCCGGTGTGGCCAAAAAAGCCTCCGGCGAGCAATAGATGAAGAAACTGCAAAGTCCGTGTTTCTCCTTCTACATCAACAGAAAGGGGGAGATGTTGCCTTACAGCCGATTCTTAGACCACCCCCTCTGCATTAGCCTCTGACCCCATTAGTCGAGAGAGTGTCTCAGAAAACTGAGGCCGGATGGAATGATATCTGTAAAGCTCTCTCGGGGGCGTCTCCGGTTTGACTGGGACCTGATGGAATGATATCAGCTGTCTCCCCTGGGAGGATATGTAATTATGTCCTGGGGCAATGTGGTGACCTACAAAGGCATAGCATTTGCTGGAGTACAATGGGGAAAAGGTCAATGGAAAAGGCCTTAAGGCACACAAGATTACACGGTTAATGACTCACAGCATAGCAGTTTACTTCCTTAAAAATTATCAATAAAAACCATGCGTTGACCCGATTCGGCGGCTCAGTCTAACTCTCTGAAGGCTGAGTCCCTTGGTCTCGCTCTTAAATCTTAAAAAAAATAAAATAAAATAAAATGGGTGTGTTTTTATATGAAAATCAAACTTTAATAAAAATATTAAAAATACTCCCACACCCAAGCTTTAAAGAAACACTGTAGAAACAATATTGATCTTAAAGTTTCACCTATCGAATTAGAAAAGCTTAAAATTTATACTACCCAATATTGGTAAAAATTCATTAAAATGTGCAATTCTCCTATATGACTATGTGGGAGTGGTAATTGATAGGACATTTTCAAAAATTAATTTGAAAATGTATATTAAGAGACTTATTTTTTTTTTCCCCATCACCCTTTAATCTGGTCTTTTTACCTCTGGGGATGCCTGCTAAGGCAATAACCTGAAGTACATAAAAAAAGTGTATGCACAAACATGTTTATTGAAATATTTATTTTATTATATGAAGCCTCAGAAACAAACCAAATGTGGCAACAGAGGAAAACAGTTAAGTCAATAGACGTCATGTTTTTCATACGGTTTCCTCGTGGACTTCCCCAGTGTCCAGGCAGTCTTTCTACCCTCCATGGTTCCACAGCCCTGTGTCTGTGTCCCACTGACAGGGCTGCTCACTGTGGATTGTACTTATTTTTATTAGTGGTAGTCTCCACAAGACTCCTCTCCCAATAGCAAAACTGTATCGTATTCATCTTTAAAGCCCCACTACCCAGCACATTGCCTGGCACATGTGAGATGCTCACTCAACTCAAATAAATCAAAATCTTTAACTGGACACCTTTTGCTTGAAGTCCACTAGTGGGCCTTCTCGGTGATCTGCAGAGCACGCCACTCTTCATTAGGGTCTAGTGGCCACTGTGTCATGTTGGCATTTCATTTTAGAGTCTTTGCATTGATCAGCTAGACAGATACCAAATTTAATATGGTCTTCAGAGTCTTTATTTTTATAAGTAGATATTTAATCATTCTAATACAGGTATCTTGTAGCTCTGAGCAAAATTTGTCTGCAAATGGGATTTGAAGTATTTAAAGCATTCTGTAATGCAACTTCAGTTAGATGCCTAACAGGGCTTACCATTGTCATCCTTGGGGTCTAGCAGAATTTTAATTCCAATCCAGCCATACTGTCCCTCAGGTAACCACGTTCAGTCGGCTTCCAGCTGTTGTTTTACAGCACAACGTTTGCTCTGAATGTTAAAAGGAGACGAAGTGCTCCCAGAACTCTACTGAGTTCCATGCAAATAGCTTACCTGGTGACCATAACTCAGAACTTAAATTATCTCAGGTCTCACAGACAGAATAATTGATGTTGATTACAAGTTTGTCTATTCTGCTCCTCAGTTCTAAAGACTCTGTGAGGTCTTGTGCTATGTATATTCCTCAGAATACTCAACTACCTACTATGATGTTTTACACTTTGAGAGAACTCAGTAAATGCTGTTATTACCTGATTGACTGGTAATCATTAAATCTGGATAACATTTAAGGAAAATAGATCATATTTGCATAGTACTTTACAGTTTACTAAGCACTTTCTACCTAAGTACAAAGAGAAAGAAATGAGAATATACACTCCTAAATTTCAGGTAAAATCTGGTAGATAGCAATGCAATGTTATATACATTTGTGTTTACTCCTTATTAAGAGTTATACCTCTTCATATAAGAAAAAGAGAAAGTGAAAATAAAAATGATACATTCCAAGAGTCCCAAAAAAAAAAGAATGTACTTTTTTTTTCCTCTGTAGAGAAGGCATGAAATTACAAAGGATTTTGAAAATTACATCTATGTATTTCCTTAGCACAAAATAAAGTTAAAAGCCCATACACAGTAATACAACAAACCAAACTTCATTTTGCCCAAACTCAAATTCCTTACACCATGAACTAAATTCTTTAGTCTCCCCCACCAACCTCTGCTCCGTTTCTCTGATCCAGTTATGGTACCTTCACCTGGTGACCCACGCCAGGACTATGGATGTCCACAGAGTGGCACTTAGATGTATGATTGACATTTCAGACTGTAAACACTTTCAAAATGCTGAAACATATACAAAACATTCATTTGATTAAGGCAGTTGACCAATTTGTGAATTAAAAAAACATTAAAGACAATGAACTGGATTGAAAACAAATCGAAATAAAACCATCCTATCTTTTACACAATTTTTTTTTTAAGATTTTTATTGGGGAATTGGGGGGATGGGAACAGTGCTGGGGAATTGGGGGAAGGGGAACAGACAAGTTGCTGTCATTTTT
>NW_017731431.1:1956247-1970666 GCF_001890085.2 Hipposideros armiger
GTGAGTGGCCAGCAGCCGCAGTGAGCGGCCGTCCAGAAGCCGGCGACTGATCTGCCTCACCCGGGAAGAGAGCAATGATTGTGCCAGCTTGGGCCAGTGAAGCAACATCCTCCACAACTAGACTGAAGAACAAAAGACAGCAACTTGTCTGTTCCCCTTCCCCCAATTCCCCAGTGCTGGTCCCCTCCCCCAATTCCCCAATAAAAATCTTTAAAAAAAAAAGATTCAAGAATAAAGAAATAGAAACAAAGAAAGTGGAGGATAGCTGAATTTATCACAAGAAAGCAGACTCTGATCAGATGTGCTTACTACACTAGAGAAAGCAATAACAACAAAAAGAAAATGCCTACCACTTAGATTCAGGAAGCACATGTCCTGCTCAGGTGGCCCCTGAAAGGACATGTTGCTTCCTAATCCCTGTAACTTGTAAATGTTACCTTATTTGGAAAAAGGGTCTTTGCAGATGTAATTAAGCTAAGTTCTAGCCTCCAAAACTGTGAGAAGAAATTTCTGTTGCTTTAGGCTATCCCGTTTGGGTCATTTATTATGACAGCCACATGAAACAACTATGGCAGCCAACATATTTCTGACCAACAACATGACTATTATTGTCCCGATAGCCTGGGTTTCTAGGGCCCAATAAAGCCCAGGAAGACTTCCTATCATTTTCAAATATTCAAAGCCCAGAATACCTCACACTCTTTCAATGGCTACACTCTAATTGCCTTCTGTCACATGTTTTTGTCCCTTTTTCTTCTGTCCCTCTTTCTTCTGTTGCTCTCAGACTCCTTTCAGGCACCCATAGCTGAATTTTAAACATTTTAAAATCAGGTTTTGGCATTTTTTTCTTGATTTATGTGGATTTATCATTGTTTGTTGGATCAGAATGCCTTTCTTCCTTCATTCTCTGTGATCTTTGCTTTCTAACCCCGAATTTTTTTCCCTAATGTCTATCTCCTGGTTCCACCTTTTTTGATTCCTTATACAAAGTGATATGAGATAAATGGGTCCCACATCTGCCAAAACAAATCCTGTCCACTTTCTGTTCCCTGAAAAGGATAATTTTCACAGAGAAGTAAACCATCCATCAGTCTCATCCCTAATCCATGTCTGAACTCAATGTATTGAAACGTTGTCTGACTCACACAAGATGTATTATTCCATTGCCTCTTTTTCTAAGAGTTCTATCACCATAAATTTCCCAAACATGTTCCTTCATGGCATGAGCCAAACTTGCCTCCCCTATACTAACCACAGTACCTTAAACTCCTTTATTAATGACTGAAGTGTTCTATGCTGACTTTCCCAGCCTCAATATCAGATTTTCCAAATCTTACACAACCTCTAGCAGCTGTCCCAGTCACTAAGGGTAGGTTCCCCAATTTTTCTTATTATTGACTCCCTGGCTGCAGCTTCCACGGTCACTTTTTAATAGTTTCTTGTGTTCTGGGCTTCCTGTGTGCAGGAACGGGGCCAGGGAAAAATTCTCCTAATTCATTCTCGAAATCTTGAATCTTCTTTCCTAGTTCTATCTTTAAGAGCATT
The DNA here is from genome assembly GCF_001890085.2 of Hipposideros armiger. NCBI lineage: Eukaryota > Metazoa > Chordata > Mammalia > Chiroptera > Hipposideridae > Hipposideros > Hipposideros armiger. The sequence goes on from NW_017731431.1 coordinate 1,957,793, forward strand.
TAGACACGCATACTTTTTTTTCTTTTCCCCTTCTTCTGTGACTACTGTGGCCCTTAAAAATCACAATTTTTCTCATGAGAAAGTACCTCTCTTTTCATTGATTTTCAATGAATGCATCCTTCTCTGCCATCTTCCACTTTTCCTTGAGGCCAGACCTACAGCCTTTGTTTCCTTTTAAATGTTCCATTATTCCCACTGTCTCTGAATAAACTGACTCTGTATACAATGTTTTAAATTTTCCTCTTAACCCTTGGGTTTGTAAAATTCTTTGAGATTTTGTCAGTCACAACCCAAAAATATAACATCTTTGCTATATCATAAGGCTCCCCTTTCCTCTTTATCTCTTCATTAATAAGATTCTACCACCCCTCGATTCTTAAATTAATAGCCTGAGTTCCTGAAATTCACAACTCAGTTAATATCCAGTTCAGAGCCATATGGGATTGGAGGGCAGGGCAACTCCAGAAGAGTTTGACAGATCAGATCAGAACCCAAGTTTCTCTTTGACCTAGAATTTGTTTAAACTAAGATAAAGGAAAGCAATTGGGAAATCTCAGTCTAGGGCTGCCTACCCATGCCTCACTCTGCCTACCTACGCCAATGCCTAAAGGTGAACTATTTCACATAGTGGGACCTGCTCATGCAAATAAGATTTAGCTGTTTTACAGTTTAAAGGCCTGAATTTTTTCATCCTAACTGAGATAAAGGAAATAAAAGAAAATAAACTTTGGTGTCAAAATTTGTGCCATTCCCAAATGCCTTTAAAAAGAGAGGGGGGGAAAGGCATACACACTGTATAATCCCTCTTCTCAATAATCTGCACCATCAGCAGCATCTACAACGCCACATGCCTCAGATGTGCCAAGAACCTGATCTCTTTGACTCTCTGGTCCCACGTGCTCTCTCTTATGTATGTACCCATTTGGCCCCACCCACACTGAACACCAATATAATTTGGATTCATTAACAAACCATTGCCTATTTTTACATCCAGAACCCAAGGGTAAGACTTTACCTAATAAACAAAGCAACAAATTAAATATATAATAACAAGTTGAAAAAATACTGTGAAAGCAACAAATAAAAAGTTATGGTGCAGAATAAAGGAAGGGATCTAATTCTGAGAATCAGGCAAAACCTCAGGAAAAAAACAGTTAAGCTGAGAACTGAAGAACAAGATAGATCTATAGACTGAATCCATGTTTATCTCCTTTCTACCTTCGTTTATATTTGCACAATATTAAAAATACTGCATTTTTGAAATATATTGAAATAGAATATTTTGCCAGTTGTCTTGATCTTTTCTTCTTTGAACTCAAATTATGCAGAATCACAAATGTAATTTACAAATAAATTCATTTTGTCTGTAAATTTTGTGGGCTTTTTAATTATTAATTAATTTAATTACACATCACTTAAATTCAAACACTATCTTAAAATCCCTAAATGCAATTGCTTTTAGTTAAAAGGCACATGCTTAACTATCTTAGCAGTCTTTGTTAAATAGGCATAATACATCAAGCATCATTCTCTTCTGAAATATAAACACAAGCTGGAATTTAACATTACTTAAGAGATTGAAGATATTTATTAAATATGCATTAGCATAATAAATGTTAAAAATCCTGTAGGTCTTTACTATGAAAAAGAAAAAAAACAGATTTACAAATATGTAGAAATAATATGTCTAATATTTGGCTAGAGGGATTATAGTATTTAAAAACCCAAAGAACATATTTCTTTAAATTAAAATAATAATAATAATAATAGTTTTGCATGTAAAAGATTTTCCCGATGAGTGGTAATTTGGATGCTAATTATGTAAAATGTTCATAAAAAGGAAAGATGTAGATCAATTCTATGCAAGAGAGTAGAAAATGATTTTTTTTCTGTCAGGAGCTGCATTCGCAGATTTCATGGGGTTGACACCTGGAGCTTGGCAGCTTATTCTTTTTATCCCTGTTGGTCTATTTGGTACCAATTATACAGTCCATTTCCATCAATTAGCTAATTGTAACAACAGGATAAATTAAAATTACTAGCCAAAGTGATTCTTTTATTTTTTTATTTTTTAAATGTATACTTTTTTTTTTAAGATTTTTATTGGGGAATTGGGGGGATGGGAACAATGCTGGGGAATTGGGGGAAGGGGAACAGACAAGTTGCTGTCGTTCTGTTCTTCAGTCTAGTTGTGGAGGACATTGCTTCACTGGCCCAAGCTGGCACCATCATTGCGCTCTTCCCGGGTGAAGCAGATCAGTTGCCGGCTTCTGGACGGCTGCTCACTGCGGCTGCTGGCCGCTCACACTGGCTGCTGGCTACACACGGTAGCCCATGGCAACCCACTGCNTCTGTAGAAACTAATCTCAAACACCCTGGAAGATTAATCCATTTTTAATGAAGCTCAAAGCAATGATGGTGATACTGCTGTATGAGCTCCACATGTGCACATTAATCCTAAATACACTTTTGGCTTTGTTTGGGAAGCAATTTCCACTTTCAAACTTTGGAAAATGTATCAGCACCCAAAGAGATATTTGCATTTAAATTATAGTACATGTTTTTCATATCAATTACTCCAAGGGAAAAAAAAACAATTTTCATGAGATAACCAAAATAAAATTGACACAATATTTATACAGTTTGCTTTCAACATTCGTGGAGCAAAAGAAAGAAAGAAAAAAAATGGCTTCCAAGACCAAAACTTACTCTGATCTCATTGAGAGAATGTGCTGTGGAAACAGGTTGTACTTTCAACCCATTTCCAGAGCTTTATCCCCTGTTAAAAGATTCCCATGGAATGAGCAAGCAATGTTGACTATACAGAGTTAAAAAGCACAGCTTTCCCTTCTCACCTCACTCCATCCCAAGGAGAACAGCTCAGTAACACAACCTAGATACCCCACCCCGGGATTGGCCCCTGTATAGGCAACTCTCTCAGCCACCATCGTTTTGTGACAAGCTTTTTCTCATGTCAGGGTCTTTATACTTGCTTGCTCCTCTGACTGGAGCCTCTTCTGTTAGATTTTGCATATCATGCAATTTGATCCTCTGCTCAAATGCCAGCTCCTCAGAAAGGCCTTTCTCAACCACCCTATCTAAAATACCCCACACTACCCTCCCTATCATCAACTGACCCTTCACAACCCTGTCACTACTTACACTTATATCATTTGTTTGCTAACTTGTTATTTTCTGTCTCCCAATGAGAATGGCGCTCCATAAGAGTGGAGACTTAGTGTTTTTATCACTATCACGTATACATTTTCTATTCTCCTCAAATGCCATGGGAGGAAGGGAGAAAGGATGAATGTTAAAGTGGATAAAAGGGTAAAAGATGGGTGAAAGGACAATGAGAGAACAGACTGAAGAATGAATTCCTGTATTAGTGGCTACTTCCTCCGAAAATACATCCTCTCTCCCATCTTTAAAAATATAAAATCACCAACTTCCCTTAACTCTATATTCTTTTCTTCCCTTCATAGTTAAGCTCTCTTAGTAATAACCTCCACTCACTTAAAACCTATTAACTTTTTTTCTAATACTTTTATTTAGTAATGGGATTATAAAAGTAATAAATACTAACTATAACATTTTAGTGTGTATCTTCCCAAAGTCTTTATTTTGTTTATACAAATATAAATACAAATAGAGAGAGTTGTTTGTTTGTCTTTTTAAGGAACAGGCTATGCTTATTATACTATAACTTTTACTTTTATTGACTTATCTGTTGAGGATATCTTCTGAGCCCAAATATACAGATTTACTCCTTTCTTTTTAATAGCTGCATAATATTCCATGGCATGGATGTACTATATTTTATTCAACCCTCTTGATGGACATTCAGGTTGCTTCCAGATTTCCACTATTATAACCATATTGCAATAAATTCACTCATACATATGTCTTCACACATCCACACTTTTATTTATGTTGCATAAACTCCCTGTTCAGCCTTAAACTTGCTACAATTAATCTTCTGCCTACTCTCCCAGTTCCAATCACAGTCCTATGGCAGATGTCACTACCCAACACCCTATCACTAATCCTTCCTTTCCTTGGCGTTCTATAGGAAAAGCACACAACTAGGGATAATAGCCAAATGGAAACTAGAATTGGACTAGTTATATCAATAGTTTGATAAGCACTCAGTGCTTGGCTCTTTGTTAAAAGCCAATTAGTGAATTCAGCTTAAACCAGGAGGCCTTAAGGAAGCTGTCAAGAACTGTGAAGGCTCTGGGGTTTTACCTGACCTGTGAGCTAGTAAGTTAGCCTGCTATAGTGTCATGGATGCTGGCAAAATATACAAGACTCATGTCAGTGACAAACGAGTATACATCACTGCATAGCAAATAGCATGAGCTTCATGGTAATGTCCGTTGCCCTTGCCCCCAAGTCCCATGGGAAAACACAAGGCAACCCAGGTGGATGCTGCTCATAGAGTGGGTGACATCAAAGCTAAAAAACACTCGAGCTTAGGGGACCCCAATCTTTTCTAATGGGCTACAAGTAAACCTGCCTGAAATGTAACCAAAGGGAGACTATCTTTATGATACTGAAGAATAAATAAACCTGCCCTGTGTGCCAGAGGAAGACACTATCTCTACCTTCAAGGCTTTTCACTACACAGATATCCTTGAAAAGATAGTCAATGCTTCTTGTAAAAGGTACAGACATGTGAAAGACCCATGTAGAATTGTAACCCAGCAGAGATTACTTACGCCCTCCTTTCCATTTTAAGATGGCCAGTTTGGTGCTACAAAAGCTGACCTGACTTATCACCTCCATAAAGATTCAAGGGTCGGCCGAGTGGCACGATGGTTAAGAACTGGCTTGGGACGCCAGAGGGCCCCGGTTCGGATCCCACATATGAGGGCCAGTGACACTGCCCTCTACAGNTCACTGGCCCTCATATGTGGGATCCGAACCGGGGCCCTCTGGCATCCCAAGCGAGTTCTTAACCATCACGCCACTCGGCCGGCCCTACACAATTTTTGACATTCTCTCCCTGACAATTAATCATTTGGTGAAGTGTCTTTTGATAAATCAATCTTTGACAAATTAACTTCAATGGACTTATTTTCACCTGATTAGAAATGTAGGTCCATCTCTATTCTGAACACCTGAGCCTAAAAATTCACCTAATTCAGATTCTTTAACAAACTGAAAAATGGTGCTTTACCTGGACACTATATAAAGACAACAGAGGGGTCTACAAAAATATGCATACTATGGAAGAATTCAATACTATAGTGTGCTAAAGAGTTAATGTTAGCAAAGTTATACACACAACTAACCATATAATAAGAATTTGAAAAACCCTTAGCCAGATAACTGAGAAAATGTTTCTGCTCTTGTCCAGATTTTTTTCACTGCCTTTCTAGTCCTGGATTTTCCAATGATATTCTTCTGTGTTTGAAAGTGGTCCATAGTCTACTCTAGTTTGCAATGCAGTGAGTACTTCCTTCTATGTGGATAGTTTGGCAATTATACAAATGAGAATTTGTTTAATATAAGAATTCTCATCTCATGTAAAAAATCTACATATAGGAATATGACATTCCACCTGTGTTTGTTCCAAGTTCATGTGTTCGTTTAAGTTCAGAGAGGCTCTGTAGTTTCATGTTTTCTATTGCAGGGATCTATAAAGTGTCTGCTGCACCTGGTACTCCAGGATGCTGCCTCTGGGTGTGTTGTGCTAGACTTAGGGTCCCTATTTTGTGAGTTCTGGTCTTCATTGTGTTTTAATAGAAGTTCCATAAAACCCTGGGTTTTTGAAGGAAAGGGTAACTTCTTTTTTTTTTTTAATTTTTTTTTTTATTGTTAGTTTCAGGTGTACAGAACAATGCAATAGTTACCCTTTTCACCCTCACAAAGTAACAACCCCCCNATATACATAAAGATTGTGTGTGTGTGTGTGTGTGTATGTAATAAGATTTCTAACAAAAGCAATGCTTTGCTAAATGGATTGATTCCTGAAATGATAAGAATTTGTATGTACAGCTCTCATACAAGTTTTGGCGAGGAAGCATTTTAGTCCTATACCTATGTAAACAAACCAACATTGTAGATAAAACTACATAAATAGCCTCACTAGACAGACTGGATAGTACATGAGACTCACTAAAATAAGATACTACTTGTAAACCACTTTGATTTTCTGTAAAAGAAATATAATGTTGAAATAAACAATATCAAAAATAACAAGATGAAAAATAATTAGAAATTTTAAATGAGGTTGCTAGGTGGGAAAAAAAGTGCATTTTCAAATAATCTCGTGTCTAGTTGTTAAAATGAGTGTATTATATAGCAATTTGGAACATGTTTCTAACCAAATGAAGTTCTATTTATAGGTGGTGAAGCTCATGTGCATGCATGTGTTTTAATATTTTAGAATAATACTATCCTTTCTGGTAATACCAGAAATAAAAACACTGAAGTTATTCCTTGAAACAGATGCCTTCTCTTAGAACTTGACTTTGTAACAAGCCTCTAATTCATGAGCTGACACCATCAATTTATTTAGAAAGAGGATAACAATAATAACTAGTACTTATTAAGTACCTAACCTGTCCCAAGCACCTTACACACATTTTTCAAAAGTTCTATTAGATGGCCAATACTGTCCACATGTATAGATAAGGAAACAGACTCAGAGAAGTAATTAATGCAGCATCTCTGGTTGGAGCTGGGATTTGAGCCAGCCTTTGTCACCACACTCATGTGACAATGTGGCCTCTACACCAGTCATCTGTAATGCTGCTTCATGAAGCCCCAGTGGTTCTCCTAAGATGCTTCACAGGAAAAGACAATAAACCGCTGAGTAGGCAATGCTCCAGCAGCCCCACCCAGCATCAATCCAAACAGCCTTCAGAAAACGTTGAGCACCCCTGCTCCACGCACCCATCCTTATCTTGCTCATTCCCAAACCCCAGGCCGGACCTGACAGAGGTCGTTACTGTGGCTCCTCGGCCCACACAGAAACTTCATCCATTTCAGTGGAGCAAACATTTGTGAACTCGGGTGGGCCAGGCACTGCTAAGCAAGGAAATTTAAAAATAGATAAGACAGACAGGGCCTTCAAACATTTATATGCCCGATCTGATCTGTCTGCTCAGGCCTTATAGAGTCAGGGTTACTTGTTCCAGTCCTCAGCACAGTATAAATGTGACTAGGCCTCACTTCCCTTTCATATATATATATATATATATATATATATATATATCAGTGGACCCCATGCAGTAACCCTGGTTCCCCAAAAGCTCACAGAAGCGCTAATAAAGATATAAGGATGTACAGGCTAGTTTTGATATTCAAAAGATCTAACATAAATAATATATTAATTCCCAATATAACCACACAAGTTAAGTAGTAAATGTTAAAGTTTTTACATTTGTTTTGGTTTTCGTTTTGCTTATATCAATTCAATCTGGTCATTTTAATTTTCTCAAGCTGTTTCAATTTTTCTAGTTGAAAACTATTTTGAAAATTTTTTTAAATTGAACAATGAGCTAATTATACCATAAATGAGCTTTGCATGAGAGATAAATTCTCCTAAACTGAAATACAAACGGGAAGAACCATAGAACACATATAATAATATTTGAAGAATTAAACTTGTTCTTTCCACAAATTAGACTCACCCAGAAGAGATTCTCACCAGGCAGTGAAAGGCCAGGTGGTGCCTCCCATTTTCCTCATGACAAGCCTCTCGGAGGGCTTCAGCACCTGCCGTAGTGATAGTGAGTGCCCACAGCCTTTTGCAGGAAACTTTCAGAGAGTAAGACAGAAATGCTACACCTACTAACTCACAGACCATGTCCCCCTCATTCTGCCACCCCACTCCCTTCAGTGAACCAGAGCCATTATGACCTTCCCTGAGGGCAGGACATGAAAAGCTGTAATCCTTACTGAAGGACTATATCACTTAAAAGAAACCCAGGATGCATGCTTGCCCTGCTCCTGTGTACATGAACAATCAGCAGATGGAGCCTTTTGCTAATTCAACTATCTGTTCTGGGCCTGACTTCAATGGCCTGTAATAGCTGAATTCTCAATTTTTGTGGCTGACTGAATTCCTATCATCAGTAGGATTAGCTCATTATTGTATTTTGTATTTTGTATGGAAGCATCCAGGAACTATATTTCTGAATGGTAGGAAAATTAAGATGCGTTTTCCTAGTATAAGAGACAATATTTGATGTATTGCCCTTGTATTGTCCTCAGATGTATGAATTTGGTTCTTTAATTTATTTATTCCATAAATATTAAGACTGGCACGTGTTGCAGAAACATCACATCTGTTTGTTCTCTATAAATCAATCTAATATCAATTTGGGGCCCCATCTTATCAGGCTCGAGAGAAATTCGTTAATAAGTAGGCATTCCTTAAGCCCCAGGTCTGGGTCCTGGAAAGATCCCAAGGCTTATGCAGTTTCAAAGGAAGAGACGGCACGGAGGGAAGGGTGTACCTCTGGTCATTGGTCATCTGTTTGGCCAAGTTACCAAGATGTGTCTTACCGGGTCCTTCTCTGCTGCTTCTCAACCAAGAGTGGGATAGAGGAATCATCTGTGAGACTGGAAACCTCCCAAGGCCCCCATCTGGTCTTATTTCCCCAGAAGGGGCAGCACGCAGCTATCCTCTGGGTTGTTGCGGGAAGCATGGCCAAATTTCCTGCATCTCTGGGAAGCACAGGTGTCTCTCTTCTCAGCTATGGTGAATCTCATGTTTAAGTCAGAAAAAATGTTTCTCTCTTCCTATTTTCCTTAGAGCAATAGTCATCAACCTTAGCTATATATTGTAATCACCCCTGAAAGCTGTAAAAAAAAATAGTGTAAAAAAAAATAGAGATATTGACCTAATTGGTGTGCAGGGTGGCTGGAACAATGAGGTATTTTTAAATTCCCCTAGATGATTCTAATACGCAGTCAAGGATAAGGACTATCCCTTCTCTTGTGACATCCCCATCAAAGGCTCCCTCTCCCCTCGGTGTGCTCGGCATTTGGAAACACAAACCAGACAGGAAAGTGTCTTTTCTTTTCTGTTCCCTGAAAGTACGCTACTACCTACTTGAATGGACAGAAGGGAAATACTGGAAGTAAAAAGTTATCAACCCAAACTTACACAACCTTGTGAGCTGCATGCAATGCAGCACACAAAATGGAAAAGACACTATCCTTTCCACACACTGATTTGAGTTCTCACTTGAATCTGATGGGAAATTTCTGTTCAACTATTGTCTACCTTTGTGTATCAAAAGGTTATATCATAATTGCTAAACAACAAGCTTATGAAATATGCTATCCAAAATAAGATTTTAATTCTATGAGTCTTTTAAAGTGGCTTTTAAATATTTGTATTTAAATATTTTTCTTATGTGTAACGAAAGATACTGTCTGCATAATTCAAATGATAAACTATGTATGTCAGAAATTTTGATAAGCATAAATTTAATTCAGATATAAATAAAACAGACAGAATGACTTAATAGTTTAGTGCTGCAAAGTTAAAATTCTCTATAATTTGGAACAGAGAAAAGTATAACTCTTTAGTCACAAAATATGTTGGGCAAGCACTAACTTCTCCTAGAGATTTGCTTTATTAAATATTTTCCTCCATCTTAGTCTATGACAGTTATCCATAATTCTGTGAAATTTGAGGGAGTAACAACTCCATAGTAGAGGTATTCTTCACCTATCTATGGCTTTGAATATTAAACATGGCTTCCAATTTGTATATGTCATCCTTTATATTGTTAAGTTTTCAATATTTTTAGCTTCAATTAAATTTTAACTTAATTTTGGACAAATGACAAATAAAATTGTAAGATATTTAAAGTGGTATTTTGATATACACATACCAGGTCTGACAATTAGGTTCTCAAACTTGTTGCAACAATGTTGCTAACCTTTTTTGATATCAGAGGGGTTGTTCATTATGAATTTGTACCAACTGGACAAAGTTAACCAAGTTTACAATTTGGAAGTGCTGAAAAGCCTGCATGAAAAAGTTACAAGACCTGAACTTTTTGCCAACAATTCATGGCTTTTGCATCACGAAAATGCACCAGCTCACACGGCACTGTCTGTGAGGGAGCTTTTAGCTAGTAAACAAATAACTGTGTTGGAATACCCTCCCAACTCACCTGATCTGGCCCCCAATGACTACTTTTTTTACCCAAAGATAAAGGAAATATTGAAAGGAAGACATTTTGATGACATTCAGGACATCAAGAGTAATATGACGGCAGCTCTGATGACCATTCCAGAAAAAGAGTTCCAAAATTGCTTTGAAGGGTGGACTAAGTGCTGCTGTCGGTGCATAGCTTCCCAAGGGGAGCACTTTAGAGGTGACCATAGTGATATTCAGCAAAGAGTTATGCAGCACTTTTTCTAGGATGAGTTCGTGAACTTAATTGTTTGATCTCGTATATTGTGAAAGAAATCCCCCATAAAGTTAATTAACACATCCATCACCTCACATATTTACCTTATTTTTTATGAGAACATTTAAGTTCTACCTTCAGCAAATTTTAATTATACAATGCAGTGTTACCAAATATAGTCACCACGTTGTGCATTAGATCCTCAGACCTTATTCATCTTACAGCTGAAAGCTTGAACCATTTTACCAACAACCTCTTCCTATTTTCTTTCCTCCCTAGCTCCTGGAAATCACTTTTCTGCTCTGTTTACATGATGCAACTCTTTTTGTTTGTTTTTCAAATTCCACATATACCATATTTCCCCATGTATAAGACGCACCCTAATCTTGGGGTCCAAAATTTGGAAAAAAAATGTATTACATAAAGTTATTGANTCTGGACGGCCGCTCACGGCGGCTGCCGGTCACACACTGTAGCTTATGGCAGCCCACTGCAGCAGGGGACTGCAGTCCATGCCGTCACCGGGGCACCCGGCAGCCCAGCCCCAGGTTGAGCTGCCGTTCACCATCTTAGCTGTAGAGGGCAGTGTCACCGGCCCTCATATGTGGGATCCGAACCAGGGACCTCTGGCATCCCAAGCCAGTTCTTAACTAACGTGCCACTCGGCCGGCCCTGAATTGTTTATTTTTTAAACTATCATTTTGTACTTCAAAGTATTTACAGTTATTCATTAGTTTAAGAAAATATTTTAATCCAAGATGTTGCCTGATAGATGTATGTTTAGAACTTTTCCCTTAACTCCTCCTTGGAAGTAAACGATGTACAAATCAGAAATAAATATTAATATGTAAATTGCACATTTGCCTTATCTTTCCATTAAACGGGAATGAATTCTGAAATAGGAGAAAATTGGTTCTTGTCCTGGTTCCGCCACTAAGGAAGCCATTGAAACTTTATGAGCCCCAATGTCTCCTCCTACATAACAAAGACTTAGATTAAGTAATCTCTAAGATCCCTTGAGAGCTAGTAATCTGGACTCAATCTATAATTACACGACCTATGAAAAGAACAGATGGGAAAGAGAAAAAGGTGCAAAGAGCAGAAAAGGGCACATGGCCTACATAACCAGAGCTCTTGATGGACCTCTGGCCTTCAGCTGCTCTCCATGGTTAAACCCAAAACTTTCAATCATTCAGGACCAGCAGGTGACCAGCAAGTGACCTTAGAGCAACCACCAGTGTCAGCAGTCATTTACTTGTTTGGATTCAAGCTTTCACTCTGAGAATCTCTCTTAATTTTTTGCTATCTCAGGCATGCATTCAAATTATATTTTATCCAGTGTTGGCAGCTTTTATAGTTAAAGCTTTTCAGACTATTTCATTGTATTGCCAGAATTAGGAGCTGTTGTTCATCTTTTAAACATGTTTACCCACTGATTATAGATAATAAAATCACAAGAAACAATACTATGGACAGCGTCCAAGTCAATGCATCTCTATAGCATAGTATCCCAGACATTTGCAACATCAAGATTGAAAAAAGAATTGACCGATGTCAAGGGGTGAATCTGAGCATGTCTATCCTGGTACTTAAGTTCATATGAATTTAGTACTTAGTACTACTTAATATCTTTCTGAAATATTTAATTTAAGCTACTGTTATAATCTGGAAAAACCAATCATATTTTTCACCAGAAATAACACTTAATTTTAACAAAATAAAATTAATTTCCTCTTCTGAAAGCACAAGTGAGGCTTCAACAGTGTTATCCATCAAGAGTGGGGACAAAACTCTGCCTCAGCTAGGTCACCCCTTCTCATTCCAGGTTCCTGAGAGAGCTACCACATAAGATTATGACCCATGGAAAATCTAATTGCCACTGTCTTGTTAGCTGGATGTACAGAGCTTCCAGCACAGAAATCTATCATAAATCTGGACTGCAGCATCTAGCTTAGGCCTTGTGCCAAAGCAGGGCTCTCTGTCCCTATTAAATCTCAATATTACATATCATCAACCACAGTCTAAAACACTGAGAATTCCCAAACACCTAAGTGTTTTTGTGAGAGGAAAAAAAAAAAAACACGATAGATAGGCCAAAGGAGTCCCTGGTTGATCTTTCATTACCTGCAGATGGAGGTAACAGGGAGAAAAGGAAGGGCCGAACAGGAGGCATTCCCTTCCAAAACCGCATGGGTGGCTCACCCTTCTAGCAGCCCAACCAGAGTCCTGAAATCTGGTCAGATGGGCAACACTTTGGGAGGTATGGAGAAACAGAAAAGGAGTTGTAGAAGGAAGGCAGGACCTCCTACTGTTCACACATCCAGATGTTTTTTTCTAAACTCCTTGAAACAGAAATCTACTGTCCTGACATTCCGATAAAACATGCCATAGTCTCCTGGCCGGAGCTGAGCAGCCTCTGAGCTGCCAACAGGTGGCAAGATGGCTCAGTTTAAAAAAAAAAAAAAAGATTCTCTAGTGCTAGCTATATA
>NW_017731431.1:1975661-2059481 GCF_001890085.2 Hipposideros armiger
TTCTTCAGTCTAGTTGTGGAGGACGTTGCTTCACTGGCCCAAGTTGGCACCATCATTGCGCTCTTTCCGGGCGAGGCACATCAGTCGCCGGCTTCTGGACAGCTGCTCACTGTGGCTGCTGGCCGCTCACACTGGCTGCTGGCTACATATAGTAGCCCATAGAAACCCACTGCCACAGGGGCTGGGCTGCAGCCTACACCGTCGCCAGTGACTCACAGCAGCCCAGCTCCAGGTTGAGCTGTTGTTCAGCATCTTAGCTGTGGAGGGCAGTGTTACTGGCCCTCATATGTGGGATCCAAACCGGGGCCCTCTGCCATCCCAAGCCAGTTCTTAACCATCGCGCCATTCGGCCGGCCCAACTCAAGTTTTATTCATCATAAAATGCATACAACTCCTCATCACTTGCGGAAAATGCAAGTTAAAAAATCTACAACCACTGTACAAGATGCACCCAGTTTTTAGACACCAAATTTTTCGAAAAATGGTGCATCTTATACATAGGGAAATATGATTAAGTGATACCATGCAGTATTTGTGCTTTTCTGTCTGGCATTTTCACTTAGCATAATGCCCTCCAAATTCACCCATGTTGTTACAAATGACTGGATTTCCTTCTTTTGTTAAGGCTGAATAATATTCCATTTTATATATACCACATTTTCTTAATTCATTCACCCATTGACAGACACTTAGATTGGTTCCATACCCTGTCTATTATGAATAATACTGCAATGAACATAGGAGGACAGATATCTCTTCAAGACAATGGTTTCATTTCCTTTGGACATATACCAAGACCAATGTCAAGGAGCTTACCCCTTTTGCTTCCTTCTAAGAGTTTTATAGTTTTAGGTCTTACATTCAAGTCTTTAATCCATTTTGAGCTGATTTTTATGCATGGTGACAGATAGGGGTCCACTTTTATTCTTTTGCATATTGCTCTCCAGTTTTTCCAACACCATGTATTGAAAGACTATCCTTTACCCATTGTATATTGTTAGTTCTTTTGTTTAAACTTTGTTGGCCATAAATGCATGGTTTTATTTCTGGGCCCTCTGTTCTGTTCTTTTAATCTATGCATCTGTTTTTATGCAAATACTACACTGTTATGATTACTATAGCTTTGTAATATAGTTTAAAATAAAGAACTGTGATGCATCCAGCTTTGTGCTTCTTTTTTAAGATTGTTTTGACTATTTGGGGTGTTTTGTGATTACATACAAATTTTAGGATTGTTTTTTCTATTTCTGTGGAAAATGCCATTGGAATTTTGATAGAAATAGAACCTGTAGATTGCTTTGGATAGTATGGACCTTTCAACAATATTAATTCTTCCATTCTGTGAATATGGAATAACTTTTCATTTACTTGTGTGTCTCCTTCTGTTTCTTTCAAGAAAAACAAACAAATGGAGAATAAAGAAGAAACAGGAGAGGCATTTCTGTTTGTACTCCAACAAATTCAGCTTATTCAATAAACCAATTATGTAAGTATGAGAACCTGAGATTAGTGAATGAGAAACAGAATATTTGACCTTTTACCTTCATAGGAAGCCACTGGTGCAAATGAAATACAAAGTATTAAGCTAAAATATTTATTGCTAAATGAGAACAATACCTACAGACTCCTTATGCATATAATTAAGTAGATGATAAAGATGGCATTTCAAATAAATGAGGAAAGGATTAATTCTTTAATGAAAGATTTGAGTCAGCTGGCCATCAATCCTGAATCTAAACATGAGAAAACAACAAACAAGCCCAACCTGGGGGCATGCAAAACAAAGACTGAGAAACTGTTCCAGAGCAAGGAAGTCTCAAGAGCTACAAGTAAATGAAACGTGATCCTGGTATGGATTCTACACCAGAAAATGTGTTTCTTTTGTTCTGAAGGACATAAGTGGGACAATTTTCAAATTTAAATAACATCTGTAGAACAAATAATAGCATTGCATCAATGTTAATTTCCTGATTCTGATAATTGTATTATGGTTAGATAATATATTGTCCTTATTCTTAGAAAATACATATTGAAGTATTTTAAGGATAAAGGAGTGTCAATGTTGCAATTTACTCTGAAAATGGATCAGAAAAAAATGTGTACATGCATACATATTTGTACCTATGTATGTGTATGCATATATGTCATATTAGTTTTTGCAATATTGTTGTAGTCACAAAAATATAAATATTTCAGTCTCCACTTATCTAGCATGGCTGATTTCCCACAATGTCTTGCTGACCTATACAGATGCCCCTTGATTTCCCAGCTCAAACATTCAATTAAGCCTGTCTATTCCTCCCTCAAATAAAATAGAGGAATAAACAGAATAAAAACCCGAAGAATAGTAGATACTCTACCATGAAGGAGTGGGAACATAATTCCCCACTTCTTAAGTGTGAGCTATGAAAAGAGTCTTCCTTCGACAAATTATAGTATGGGAAGGGGGAAAAGAGTACCTTCACATTGGAGAAACCTGACAAACACTCTCAAGTCATGTGATCAAAGTTAACATTAACAGTGATAAGTAGGGAGGTGGGTGGGGCAGCTGAGTGAAAAAGGAGAAAGGATTAAGAAATACAAATTGGTAGTTAAAAAATAGTCATGGGGATGTAAAGTAGAGCATAGGGAATAGAGTCAATCATGTGGCAACAGCTATGAATAGTGCTTGGGGTGTACTAAACTAATCCGCAGGATCACTGCATAGATTATATAAATGTCTAGCCACTATGCTGTACACTATGCTGAAACTAATATAAAATAATATTATAATAAATGTCAAATATATATATATATATATATATATATATATATATAAAACTTAACTCATCCTGATTCGCACCCCACCCCCCAAAAAAAAGGTGATGAATCATATAGATAGCCTTGATACAGGGTAATGAAAATAGCACTTTACTTCTGTGGCCTTCTTCCCCGAAACACATAATCCCAGTCTAATCATGAAAAAAATATATATCAGACAAATCCCAATTGAGGGACATTTTACAAAATACCTGACCAGTACTTCTTAAAACTCTTAAGGTTATCAAAAACAAGAAAAGTCTGCAGCTGAAACTAATTCTTAAAAATGTGTATTTCATAATAAAAAATAATTAAAAAAAGAAAAGTCTGAGAAACTATGACTAAGGAGTCTAAGGAGACATGACAGATAAATGTAATGTGGCATCCTTGGATGGAATTCTGGAGTAGAAAAGGGACATTTGGTAGAAACTAAGGACATCTGAATAAAGTTTAGACTTTAGTTAATAATAATGTATCAACATTGGTCTATTACTGTGACACATATACCATAGGAATATGTTAATAATAACGGAAAGTAGATGCGGAGTATACAAGAACTTTGTGTACTAACTTTTAATTTTTCTCTAAGTTTAAAACTGTCCTAAAATTAAAAGTTGATTAAAAACAAAAACAAAAAAGCAAAGGGCACAATAACTCCAAATATATAAATACATAGGATGCACTTGTATGGGTTCAGATAGAGAACAACATTTTCCTTCAAATATTACCAGAAGCTAAAAAATGAAAACTAAAAATGAAAAGTAAACAAATAAAAATCCTATATAGTAAAGGAGTGAGACCAAAAAAAGTTTGTTTTAAAAAAATAGTTTTTATCCATAGAAAGTACTTTATGCTATTTTAGAAAATTAGAGGAAGTGCAGTAATGTGTAAGAGAAAAGTCACTCATACTCTCAATAAAAAAAGGTGAGGAAAAAAATCACCTATATTCATAACAATGAACTTTTAACATAACAGTGATTTATATTTTTAGTTTATTCTTTTCTTTAAAAAATAAAGCTTTCATAATTAAAAAATGTTGTTTTAGAATAAATGCAAATGCAAAAACATAGAAGAAAAAATTATCACCTAACTTGATAAGAAGAGTTTATTCTTTTATCATAAAAATTACTTTGTATTGTTTGATTCTTGATTGGAAAGTACATGTAGAAAATATGGAAAAGTACATATAGTATGAAGACTAAAATCAGATATTTTCATAACCTTCTGAGAAGCTTCCGTTTCCCCCGTATCTGGGTGTACGTGGGTGGGAATCGATGTCAGGGGTGTGAAACGATACACAGATATACAGCGGTGTGGGAAAATGCATACAATCAAATGTTAGGTAAAGAAAGCACAGTGCAACACTGAATATACAGTCATCATCTCAAAAACTAGATGAGGTTACATATCTTGAAATTATATTGACTATTCTGTTTACACTATGTTTGATTCACTTAATTTTAAATACTTTCATTTACCCATGTCATCAAATATTACACACACACACACACACACACACACACACACACACACACATACGCACGCACGCACGCACGCACACAAAGTCATGAAGTATGGAAGATGAAAGATGAAATGGCACCTCTACCCTGCCCCTCTAATCTTTGGTCCCCAAGGCAAAACACCCTCAGAGCCCAGACATCTCTCTCAGATGGAAAAGGGCTGAGAGGTTGTGTTGAACCCCAAGTCATCACCTGCGGCAGGTCTGTTCCCCTTCCCCCAATTCCCCAGCGCTGTTCCCATCCCCCAATTCCCCAATTAAAAAAATAAAGAAAAGAAAAGAAATGACGGTAGTTCAACAGTTAATTAACAGGAAGAGAAGGAAAAGAAACAGAGAAGAAAATAAATGTCAATGAACACATTGGGAGAACTGATTTACTTGAGGGACAGGGAGTTAAAATTGAGTTAAAATTGTCTCTGCTAATACAGTTCACGTGGTTCCCTCAGCATGTGTGCATCTGTTTCTTGGTTCTGCTCTGTTTTCCTTGGTTTTATGGAGAATCTCAAGAGGAGGGAGCTTGGGGTTTCTGTTCCAGGCAGAGACTTTTGGTAGCTAATTTACAAGAAGAGCCTTCAACAGAGGCGTTAATGGGAAAGGAGTGGAGGAGTCAGGACATCACTGAAGCTTCATTCTCATTACAATCTTCCTCTTATAAATATAGAAACTTCCAGACTCCAAAAGAGAGGACTCCTAAGCATATCAACAATTCAACACTGTCTTCATGTTCTCCCTAAATAGCACATTTCTATGTGTGGGTAGAAATTGTCAAGAGCTCACAGCAGCTTTGTGACTGACTGCTAAAAATATAAAATATTTAGCTTTCTCTCCTGTCTTTTTCAGTTCATTTAAAAAAAAATGTCTTCTAGATGAAGTAGCTTGAACTCTCTATAAGACTTTGATAAAGAGGCCTTTCCACTCACATCCAGCCTGGTTCTGCTTTCATTTATTACCAGTGTGACATGGAAGGAAAAACTCATTATTAAATCCAAAAGGATATTGTATCTGTGAAACATTTTAAAAAGGATGCTGTTCGACCTCCAGAATATTTAGTACAGATGGAAATAACAAGTGAGCTAGCTGGTGAGACAAAATAGATTCAATTGAGTAATATTTTATATCAAGTTGGTCATAAAGTGTTCTTTAAAAGCCTCTTCAAAGATGGCATAACAGGGATAGAAGAAAAGGTTGATAAACTTCAGTCGTGTGCTCTACTGGGGAATTTTGTTAAGCAGATATGCCAAAAGTCATTGGCCAAAATACTATATGACCCCCTGTTTTTGAGGACAGAAAATTGTCTGATTTTATCTAGCCCTGCTTCCTATTTATGTTATATTAGCATCTAAAACTTCGATTTCTGTTGCTTTTAATTTAGATCATCTGCAATTGTAGAATGAAAGTAATTATCTCTCCCTTGAGGCCCAGTTACTTGCTAACATTTCACAGTCGTTTTGTATAGTTCAAGTAATAAATCCTTCACTTAAATTATCCAGCTTTGTCTGTCCAGCTATTTGAAGTGATTTCTCCCCAAATGCATAATATTTAGCTATGACAACACCCGTAAAATGAAATAAGAAAGGGCAGGTTGTCCTGTCAGCAACACATAGAGTGGTTGATTGGAGCGTATGAATTAGTCTATTATTATTCTGCCCTTTGTTTTATACCAACAGTGAATGTGCTGCAGAGAAACTGGTTTTGCTCTAATGCGGGTTTACTGAGGAACTGAGCAGTACTATGTTATTATATAAGGGACAGCTCATGGGACTTTTATCTTATAGGTCTGGCTGTTCTGAATTGAATTATTTTATATTTACTTAACTCCTGCACTGTGCCTGGAGTTGGGTGGACACAGTCCGTGCCCTCAAGAGGTTGTCAGCTTCATAGGGTGGACACTGAGCAAGGAAATAATTACAATACATGTAAAATTATAATTTTATATTATATGTATATATTGTAAATTATAAGAGCAAAGCCAGCAGAGATGAGAGGCATATGACTCCACCTAAGAGCAGGGAAACATCTCATAGGAGATTAAGTTGAGCTTTGAAAATTAAAAGAAAAGTTGTGAAATTGATGAGTACAAAGAAGGGTGTGTGTGGGAGGGGTAGGCTGCAATTCCGAGCAAAGGATGGAATTCCGAGCAAAGGAAACAGGATATGTAAAAGTCTGAAGGTGTGAAAGAGCTCAGTCTGTTCAAGGGTCACGGAGAGTCACACGTTGATGGGACTAAGAAGAGGGGTTGCCCAGGAGAGGCGAGGGTAAGAGGAGAATGAAAGGATATTGTGGGTTTGAAGAGGTCTAGAGGAGTTATTCATGAAAGGCCTTGACTACCACGGTGAAGAATTTGCCTTCATCAGAAGAGTTATGGGACACCACTAAGGATGTTATGCAGGGGAGTAACATGATTGGATTTGCATTTTAGAGACCATTCTAGCAACAGTGTGGAGGGAGAACCGGAGGCAGGGCCAGACTAGTCAGTCAAGGGATGAATGCAATAATTCAGGAGAGAGGCTGAGGGCCTGAACTAAGGCAATGGCAGGAGAAGAGAAAGGGAAGGAATTTATAGAGAGATGTTCAGGGATTAGAATTAAAATTATTTGGTGAAGGGTTGGACATGGGGATTAGAGAAGAGAACCAATGATGATTATTGGGTTACTGTGGTGGGATGGTCATACCACCCAACAAGTTGACAACAAACAGGATGTATTCCATTAGGCTGCACACTGGAACAAAGAGGTGGGAATGCTCTAAAACTTAGAAAATGTATCAGGACTAGAAATGTAAATCTGGAAGTCTGTACTATAGGAGAAAATTAAACTCTTTGGGAGTAGATAAAGGCATGTAGGGGGAGGGCCTAGAAAAAAAAGAGATAGCCAATGACAACTCTCTGAGAACCTCAATATCAGAAGATATAAATAAAGGAGGAAGATCTATCTAAAACAGAGGCTCATACCCTTAGCTTCTAAGGATGTATTTCATTAGGCAGCATATAATAAAGTTATTCTATGCATAAAATTATTCTATGTATAAATATGTATATTTTACATGTATTTGGGCAATTACACACGTAATCAAATTCTCAAAATAGTGTATTTGACCTCCACCAAACTTAAATGCTGCCCATCTAAGAAGATGAAGTCATCAAAGTAGAATCAGGACAGAGTAATAAGTGTTATGGTAGTCAACGAAATTCAACCTTTTTCCCGAATCAAAAAATAATTTTAGGACATAATTAAACTGTGATTTCCTCCAATGGAAAACTTTAGAGCAAGATGATAGATAACAAGGGTAGAGAAAAGGGGCACAGAAGCATCCTACCATTGCAACCACTTTCTGTCTACCCTAATTCAAGTTCGGATATAATTAGAAAAGGGGAATGTGATAACGCACTACACACCTGGACTGAGTCTTAACGAAATGGAAAATTCATTACCATAGGTTGGGTTGTCTTTAAAAATGAAAAGCATGATAGTAAATTTTGTTCTTACTAAAAAAAATTTGTAGATCCTACAAAACTGACTAAATTGTACTTGCTAACCCCCCAATTCTGTCCAATCCCTAAACTGCCAGAATAGTTAATTTTTTTTCCTTCTGTGGCCTGCCCTGGAAGTACCTTACATAATACAAACCATGTCTTCTCCTGGCTTTCATTCCTGTCAGCTTATTCTTTCTACTATTTTTTTTCAGCGTTAAATCAATTTTTTAATTAGTTTCAGATGTACAAAACAATAGTTAAAGCTTTCACCCCTCACAAAGTGATAACCCCTCCCCCCTAATCTATTGCCCCTCTGACATCATATGTATCTATTACAATTCCATTGACCTTACTCCCTATGCTGTACTCCATATCCTGTGACTATATATATATATATACATATATATATATATATATATATATATACATATATATACATATACACACACACACATATATATATATTTATTTATTTATTTATGTATTTATTTAATTATAGTTGACATTCAATATTATTCAGCTTCAGCTTCAGCTTCAGGTGTACAGCACAAGGGTCAGGCATCTACACCATCCATGAAGTGGTCCCCCTAATAAAACATGTGCCCATCTGACACCTTAAAAAATCTTTACATTATTGTATTCCCCAAGCTGTCTTTCCTATCCCTGTGGCAGTATTGTAGTTACCGATTTCTGCTCTCAATCCCTTCCCTTTCTCCCTCATCCCCACCTCCCTCCCAACTAGCAGCCATCAGTTGTTCCTCTATATCTCTGAGACTATTTCTGTTTACTTTGCTCATTTATTCAGTTCTGTAGATTCCACATATAAGTAAGATTATATGGTATTTGTCTTTCTCTAATTTATTTCACTTAGCATAATGCAGCTTGTTCTTTTTAACAGAGATCAAGACAAAAAGCACATTTACTCCTTACATGTCATTTCATCTTCATTTTATTTGTGTAGTTTTATAAGAAAGAAAAAAACGATTGGTGTTTAGGATTTCAGGTGGAGTTGCAGCTGGAACAGAACAGGATTCAGGGGTTCTGGGACTCATGAATCTATGTCTCAGCCAACTATCCATATGTCTGTATCTACCCTCCTCCTCAGATTATTCCTGAAATACTTCTTTCCTCATAGCACTCCTACTAGAATATAAACTCTACGAAGAGAGAAAATTTGGGGTTTTGTTCACTGTGTTTTCCCAGCCACTAGAGCAGTACTTGGTACACAGTACTCAGTAATATATGTTGAATAAGTAAATGAATAATTTTAGAATGTTATCTGAAGGAAATTTATCCCCAAGAAAAATTATTGCCATGGTAATGTCTCACAACCATTGATTTCTTTGTGTACTTTGAAATTTCGCTTCATGCACTTGTCTTGCATAGGAGGTTTTACCCCATTCAGATCTCTCTCCTGGACTTGAGTTTGCCTCAACCTAGCCCCAAGTTGCCCAGGCACAGACCAAGTTAGCAGGTTGGGTTGTTGAACCATTATGGACAAAGCAATCTCAAAGGTTCTGCCCACGAGCAGCACAGGCATCCTCCCCATTTTGACTCAGATGTTTCTCTTTCCTCCTGGAACTACAGGTAGGTCCCTTTCTAGCTGCAACCAAAATTATTGTTGCAGAATTGTGGCAGAATGATTTCAGCTCCGGTTTTCCAGCTGGGAATGAGTTCCAATTGTCAGCTCTGTTAGCCTGAGAGTGCTTGGATTGTGTTCTTCTCTTGTCCTCCTCTTGTTCTTGAGCTTGTATACATACTTTATAATTTTTAAAAGCACATTTTTGAACTTGTCCTATGTCTCTGGAATAGAGTGGAAAGAATGATGCAATATACCATCTTTATTGGAAGTTACCATAATTTTTCAAAGCTCAAAAAGTTGGGGAAGCAATGAATTTTCTTTTCTCTTTGAAATTCCTTAATGAAAAATATTTATATTAGCATACTTTCTGAGAGGTAGATTTCTTTTTTCAAAAAATCATAATTAGTAGATTATTCTAATAGTGAACTTTCTTTGCATTCCTAGAATTAATTGTATCGATTACTTATTTATGTGGCAAATACTTATGTAACACTATGTGCCAGTGCTTTACAAAGATTAACTCATCTTTTGTCTTCAAAGAAGTCTGCAACAATTCTTTCCATCCCTGTACATGCATTCCTTTCCAATGTGACACTGTCATCCTTCCTATTAGGGGGTAGTCCCCAGGAAACCGGGGGAGGAATCCAGTGATTGTTAAGGGTCTCTGCGTGGTCTGTTAAATCTCTCCACCATTTGGTGAGGCATGTATTGTTATTATTTACAGCACTTTGAGGGCATTCTACTGCCTTCTGGCATCCGTGATTTCTGGTGAGAAATCAACTGTTAAGCTTATTGGGGATTCCTTGTACATGAGCCTCAAGAAGAGCCAGCAGTGATAGCTTAGAGCTTTCTCAGGTATTTCCTGGGCATGTGCATAGCCCTACACATGTGTGTGGCCTTCTAGAAGATCCCAAGAATATGGGAACATCTCATTCCCCAGTTTTTCCTTCTGAGTTTTTTCAGTCAGCTTGTTTGCCCCTACTGTTACCACTGCCTCATGTGTTTGTGGTGCTTAAAAATCACGACTGATAGTTTTCAACAAATGTCCCTGGGGAACAGCACATCATGCGAGCTCTGCGTCAGGCCAAATGAAGACAAACATTTGGGCAGCCAGTTAGCTCAGTTGGCTAGAGCGCAGTGCTCATAACACCATGGTTGACAGTTCAATCCCCACATGGGCCACTGAGATGCACCCTCCACAACTAGATTGAAACAACTACTTGACTTGGAGCTGATGGGTCCTGGAAAAACACACTGTTCCCCAATTTAAAAAAAATGACAAAGAAAAAAAAGAGGTAGTCTCTTTCTCCATCCATTGAAAGTAGGCCACCTTGCTTTAACCAACAAAATGCAGATGGACATTGTGTGGCTTCCAAATCGAAGCCCCCAGAGGTCTTAAACTTTCTGTTCTCACCCCCTTGCTGCCTTCTTGAGGATGAGTATCCACATCAATAGAGAGAACCAGCTAACAGCCCAGCACTAACTACCAGAAATGTGAGGGAGGACATCTTGGGCCACTCAGCTCCAGGAGAGCCACCAGAAGCCTGCAGCCAACTGAATGACCACAACCAGGCTAACAAGAGAACTGCCCAGTTGATCCTGGAACAAATTGCCAACCCACAGAATTATCAGCTTATTAGTGATTTCTGACTTAACACTCTAAAATTTGGGGTGGTATGTTATGAAATATTAGATAACTGATATAATCATTTATTATTATATAGATACTTATGCATTCCACATGTCAATATTTTATTTATAATTTTAGGACTGTGTTCCTAAATGAAGTCGATCCAGAGTTTTCTTTGTTGTAGTATATCCTTGTTTAATTTGATATTACGGTTTATTAGACTCATAAAATCAGCAAGATAATCTCCAACTATACTACAAAATAGTTTAAATAGCATAGAAGTATTTATTTTTTTAAAGATTTATTGGAACTCACCCATAAAATTATCTCGGCCTGATGGTCTCATTCACCATACATGTTTTTACTAACATTTCAATTTATTTTCAGGTTATTTTTTGCCTGTTAGTTTATTAATTTTATTAATATATAGCTAACAATGAGGTTTTCCATTTTTAGCCCATTGAAATACTGGAGATATTGATATTTTTCATTAATACAGGAAGATATGAAAGAAAAGCTAAAGCTGTGACATTTCTCTTATTATCAATTTCCTTAATGCTGACTAAAAGAATTTAAGCAGCACTCATATTTCAAATAACTTCATAGATATGAGCTAATCAAGGCCTGTGGTATGCCATTTTTAAATCTACCAGTAGGTGGAGCTCTAATATTAAACCATATAATTGTTTCATAGTACTCTTCCTTGCAATAATCTCAATTTCTATGTTAAAAAGAACAAATTATATTCTAAGATCAAAATTGAAATCAAATTACATGTTATTATACTTTATGAAAGTATACTATCCAGGTAGACATGAAAATGAAGTATTTAGAAAAATAAATACTTACCAAACAGTCACCTACATAAATTAAAAGACAACAAATCATCAAAAACTATTCTTTTACTTACGGACTTTAAAGGGAAAAATTTAAACATCTAAAACTAAAAAAGTGGTTAAAAAATTACAATACATTCATACAGTAGAATAATATGAAGCTATTAAAAAGTATATATTTGAAGTTTTTTTTAAAGATTTTATTGGGGAATTGGGGGAGGGGAACAGCGTTGGGGAATTGGGGAAGGGGAACAGACAAGTTGCTGTCCTTTTGCTCTTCAGTCTAGTTGTGGAGGACGTCGCTTCATTGACCATGTTGATATTATCATTGCGCTCTTCCCGGGTGAGGCAGATGTGTCGCCTGCCACTGGATGGCTGCTTGGCAGCTCACGCCAGCTGCCGGCCCCTCACAGTAGCTTAAGGCAACCCACTGCAGCAGGGGCTGCAGCCTACCCATTGCCCGAGACTGATGGCAGCCCAGCTCCAGGTTGAGCTATTGTTCACCATCTTAGCTGTGGAGGGCAGTGTCACTGGCCCTAGTGTGGGATCTGAACCAGGGCCCTGCTGCTCAGAGCTGGCATCCCAAGCCAACTCTTAACCAACGCGCCACTCAGCCGGCCCTTAAAGATGTTTTAACGATATGGGGAAATTCTCAGGGAAAAGATAAAATACAAAATTAATTTTACCTAGTTTTTATAAAGATTAAATACACATAGAATATAAAACTGGAAAGATATCAACATGTTGACATTCATCATCTCTGAATGGTGAGATTTCAGGTGGTTTTCATAATCTTTTTGCACATTTTTTATGTCCAAATTTTCTACAAGGAAACTTATTTGCTTTTATAATCAAAGGAAAAATCTTATTTAGAATGTGATACAGTCATATCTCATTAATAGTAAATAAATATCAAATTAATGTATGATATTGGCAATGACCTTTTTACTTAAAATCCTGCCCTCAGACCTGTTTTTTCATCTCATTATAAAAATTCAAGCTTCATCTTCTCCCCATTTCTACCTCAGTTTCAGGTTTGAAAGATAAATAAGCTCTGCCAGCCTAATGTAGAGCAGTGTGACTCTAGTTAACAATGTTGTGTTGTATTCTTGAAATTTGCTAAGATGGTAGAGCTTAAGTTCTCACCACACACACACACACACACACACACACGCACACTCAAATGGTAACCAGGAGATATATTAATTGGCTTGATTATAGTGATTATTTCACAATGTATACATTCATCAAAACATCAAGTTGTACATCTTAAATATATACAATTTTTATTTGTTATTTATAACTCAATAAAGCAAGGGGAAAATTCAAACTTCAAAAGGGAGAGAAAGAGAACAAAAGAAGAGAAGGGGCTTAAGAAAAGGAACAGATAGGGAAAACAATCTAAGTATCTGTCAGTGGATCATGACTGGATAAAGAGTGAGATATATAGGTATATACACACAATAGAATATTATTCAGCCTTAAAAAAAAGGAAATCCTGCCATTAGCTACAACACAGATAAAACTTGAGGGCATTATGCTAAATGAAATAAGTCAAAAAGAGAAAGAAAAATACTATATGCTCTCACTTTTATGTAGAATCTAAAAAAACTGAACTCATAGGATCAAAAAATTGATTGGTGGTTGCCAGGGGGATAAATGGAGAAAGGTCCTCAAAGAGTACAAATTTCCAGTTATAAGATGAGACAGTTCTTGGAATATAATGTCCAGCATGGTGATTATAGTTAACAATACTGTATTATTAATATATATAGTCAAAAGTTGCTGAGAGAGTAGGTTTTAAAAGTTCTCAGCACACACAAAAAATGGTAACTATGTGACGTGATGAGTGTATTAACTAACTTTATTGTGGTAAACATTTTGCAATATATACCAGGGGTGCCAAAAAAATGTATACAAGTGGACACTTTAGTCAACATTGCTCAAGCAGTAGTTCGCTATAATCAGAAGTGTCTGGAAACTGATGGTAACCACTTTGAGCACCTCTTGTAATTGCAGAAGTCAAACATGACTTGTATTCATCTTTTGTTATCAGTATATGTTAAGTATTACAATTTTAATACAATTTTCCTTTCTTAAAATGTGTATACATATTTTGGCACCCTATGTATATCAAATCTTCATGCTGTAACCTTAAATTTACACAATGTTATACAATGTTATATGTCAAATATATTTCAAAAAAGCTGGAAAAAATAAATTAACAAAAAAGAAGAGACAGACATCCTTTGCTATCGCATGTCCCACCACATTCATGATGGGTTTCTACATACATATGGCCTTAATGATGGGAGAAAATTCTCCAGGTTCCTCTCTGCGGGTGGGAAGAGAGAAGACACTGCAACCTGAGATGCCAGGGCTGAGGTTAGCTCCAGAGGAAACCCTAGCACTGTCAAATTGCAAGATCTGTCGGCTGGCTGCTGCATCCTTTCAGCAACTGGTCAAGTTGAATTAAAAAGATCCAAAGTATTGAGGATACTTTTATCAGTTTGATTGGCATTTATGTTAAAAGACATGTTATTATTCGTAAAATATAAATGCACACCCGACTCCAGCCCCTCTGCTGCAGTGGTGCCTGTGACCCCAGCAACCCAACCCATGTAGACAGCACTTGCAAGCCTGACAACCCCAAATGGGATGAGGTGCCAGAGACCCAGGCTCCTCCTCCACCCTTCCCTTACCCCCCAACAGCTGGGGCAATACCCATGGCCTAGGTGCCTGATATTCCAGTGGCCCCAGCAGCAAAACCCATGACCACAGCAACACTGGCAGCAGCAAGACCCTAACAACCCCTGGAGACACAAGCAGTGATGAGAAGGGCACCAGCAGCATCTCTCTGGCAGAGTGGGAGAGAGGTGGACAGTGCTAGCTTCAAACACAGCCAGTATTGGTTCAAAAAAAAAAAAACATCTTGTGGTATCGCGCCACCTACTGGAAAACCAAAAAAGGCCTCTAATTACCAATTTGTTGAAAGTATAATCAAAGTAAACAAAGCTTTACCTTAATAAGAAAGGTGTTCGCTACTTCCAATGCACTGACAGAGGAACAACTCATCAAGCACCATGAAAATTCATGGTAACACAGTATCACACACACACAAAAAAAGACAATTCTCCATGAACCAAACTTAAAGTCAAGAAGATTGTGATCTGACAGAGATTTCAAAATAGCTGTCATGAATAAAACTCAACAAACTATAAGAAAACTCAGAAAGGCAGTTCAATGAGCTCAGAAATAAAATAAATGAACAAAAGGTGTACTTTACCAAAGAACTGAAACTCTGAAAAAAAAAATCAGAAATCCTGGAGCTGAAGATCTCAATGAATGAGATGAGGAATGCTGTAGAAAACATTGGAAACAGAGCATATCATATGGAAGAGAGAATTAGCAAGCTTAAAGGTAGAAATCTAGAAATGATTTAGGTGGAATGAGAGAACTAACATTTTTTTAATGAAGAAACTCTCTGAGAAATATCCAACTCCATTAGAAAAGGCAATATAAGAATAATGAGTATCTCAGAAGGAGAAGAAAGGGAGAAGGGAACAGAGACCCTACTTAAAGAAATAATAGCTGAGAACTTCCCACACATGGGTAAGAAACTGGATATACAGGTCCACAAAGCTAATAGAACACCTAATTATCTCAATGTAAGAAGACCTTCTCTAAGACACATTATATTTAAACTGTCAAAAGTCAATGATAGAATTGTTCTGTACACCTGAAACTAACAATAAAAAAATTTTTAAAAAAAGAGTAATCTAAATACTTTTTAAAAAAAAGTCAATGATAGAGTTCCAGTCAAGACGATGGAGTAGGTAACACTGTGCTTACCTCTTCTCACAACCACATCAAAATTACAACTGAACTACAGAACAACCATCATTAAGAATCTCCCAAAGTCTAGCTGAACAGAAGTCCTATTACTAAGGATATACAGAAGAAGCCACTGGTAGGAGGAGCAGAGATGCAGAATGGATGGGTACCACATCCACATGTGGCCATTAAAACTCAGGAGGAATATCTCAGTTGCGGAGGTCCCCTCCAGAAGAGCAAGGGGTCCCAGCCACACACTAAGCACTTCAGCCCAGGGTTTCAGTGCTGAAGAGAGAAGTCCCCATAACTTCTGGCTGTAAAAACCAGTGGATATTGTGGCTGAGTGAGATCAAGGGCTATTGGAGTTCCAGGTGTTCCTCTTAAAGGGTCCATGCATAGACTTTCTCGTTGATGGACTCACTCGTTCTGAGCTCCAGCACTGGGGCAGCAGCTTGAAAGGTAAGAGGGACATACAGAGAGAAACTGAACTGTCTGGCTTCAGAGCGAGGGCTAAAGGGGCAGCTTTCTCCCAGACAGGAGAGCTGGCAGGAGTTATTGTTGCTTTGTTGAGCCCTCCTCCACCCAGACTACAGACATAGGCAGCTGTCATATCTGAGTCTCCATCAACCTAGCTGACATGCTTTGCCCTGCCCTGGATATTCCTTGAGACCCCACCCCACAAAATGTGAGGACCTACCCAAGCTGCTTCCAGTGGCTTTTCCATACAAACGGCCTGTCTTGGCTCATGCTGCAAACTTTCTTATAAACTCTTATAGGTTCACAAATCCCAAACAAGCAGCCTCTAGCTTCAGCATGCCCTGTACCTCTTGCTAAGCAGCCCCAAGCCCAGCACTGGCAGCAGTTGGCCTCGATTCATAGCTTAGCCTCTCTTAGGCACCCCCAAGCCCAGTACAAGTGGCAACCACGTACAGATCACTTTGTAGTTCATACCACATAGACCCAGGTAGGGCAGAGGTAGCGGCTGAACTTGGCCTCTAACAAAGCATGTCCCAAGAGGCCCCAAGATTAACACACCTGGTGATCAGCTTCACAACAATAGAGCTGACCACCTCCACAAAACACACAACAAAAGGGCAGACTGGGCAGGCACCAGAGCCCTACCAAAGCAAACCCTGTTCCATAGGGTCATCCCCTGCACAACAGCTCCTCCTCTGTAGTCACAGCCAGTCCTCACTACCAATCAGCCTGAGGGTCAGTCCCTCCCATGAACACGGAAACAGTAGCCAAGGCTCAAGTATAACAGGAAGGCACACACAAGTGACACACCTGCAGCACTCAGCTCAAGTGTCCAGGGAAACTGCCCTACTGGGCCCCACAAAACACCTACCACATAAGGACACTCTACCAACACCAGGAGACATAGCAGCTATACCTAATACATAGAAACAAACACAGTAAGGCAGCCAAAATGAGGAGACAAAGAAACATGTCCTAAGTGAAAGAACAGAACAAAGATCCAGAAAAAGAACTAAATGAAATGGAGAAAAGCAATCTACTATATGCAGAGTTATAAACACTGGTTATAAGGATACTCAGTGATCTCAGGGGGAACTTCAACAAAAACACAGAAAAAATAAAACAAATATAGAAAATATAAAAAAAGAATCAGTCAGAAATGAAGAATACAATAACTGAAATAAAAAATACATTAGAGGGATAAAAAAAACTATTGCACTGTGTTGTACAGCTGAAACTAATTTTTTTAAATGTGTATTTCACAATAAATAATAATAATAATAAAGAATACATTAGTGGGAAGCAACAGTAGATTAGATGAAGCAGAAGAGCAAATCAGTGATTTGGAAGATAAGGTAGCAGAAAATACCCAATCACAACAGCGAACAGAAAAAGGAATCCAAAAAAATGAAAACAGTTTAAGGGGCTTCTGGGACAATATCAAGTGTACCAATATCCACATCAAAGTGATGAAAAGCAAAGACCTACAACCAAGGTTATTCTACCTAGCAAAACTATCATTTAGAATCGAAGGACAGATAAAGAGCTTCCCAGATAAGAAAAAGCTGAAGGAGCTCATCAACACAAAACCAGAATTACAAGGAATCTCAGAGGTATTTCTTTAAGAAGTTTTTAAAAATATGAATAATAAAATGGCAATAACTATATATCCATCAACAATTACTTTAAATATAAATGGATTAAATGCTCCAATCAAAAGACATAGGGTGAGGGCTGGCCGAGTGGCTCAGTTGGTTAAGAGCTCGCTCAAGGGTTTAAGCTCTGAGCAACAGCGGTTCGAGTCCAGCCTGAGCTGAGTTGCTGCTGAGCTGCCAACAGGTGGCAGGATGGCTCAGCTAAAAAAAAAAAAAAAAAAAAAAAAGACATAGGGTGGCTGGACGGAGATAGTCTCAGAGACACAGAGGAAGAACTGAGAGTTGTTAGTTGGGAGGGGGCGGGGATGAAGGAGAAGGGGAAGGGATGAGACAATACAAATTGGTAATTACAATATGGCCTCAGGGATAGAAAAAGACAGACTGGGGAATATAATCAATAATGTTGTAAATATTTCTTAGGGGACCAGATGGACTCATGTCTTGTGGGGGAGACCACTTCATAGTCGGTGTAGAGGCCTGACCACCGCACTGTATTTCTGTAGCTGATGTTGAATAATATTGTATGTCAACTATAATTATATATACATATAGTTATGGGACATGGAGTAGAGAGTGGGAATGGAGTCAATGGAATTGTAATAGATAAGCATGATATTGGGGTGTGGGAGGGCAGTAGATAGGGAGAGGGGGGTTGTTACTTTGTGAGGGTGAAAAGGATAACTATTGCATTGCTCCATATACCTGAAACTAACAATAAAAAATTAAAAAAAAAACAATAATGAAATATTTTTTTTAAATGTAGTTTTAATAGTCTTGATGCAAATCTATTATAATCTTGATCCTCTAATTCAGGGGTCCGCAAATTGCAGCTCGCAAGCCATATGCAGTTCTTTGGGTACCTACATGTGGCTCTGAAGTAAAACTGAAAATGAAAATAAAACTATCATAGTTTCATTTATAAAATTTTTAAGTGATATTATTCACATAATGGTGATTTCATTTGTTTTATGGCTCTCGAATAATTTTTAAATTGTTGTGAGGGACAAGATTGGCTCATCCGTCTCAAAAGTTTGCCGACCACTGCTCTAATTAATAATTACATTTTTTAATAAAAAGCTGATGTATCTGTTGACCTGATATAAATATTCAAATACCTTGATTGTGGTGGTTATGGTTACTCATCTAGTATAAGCTTTTCAAAATTCATAGATGGTGTACCTAAAAAAGGGTGAATTTAACTTTATGTAAATGTACTTTTAAATGAAAGATATATCTTTTTTCCTCTAAAAAAAAAAGACATAGGGTGGCTGAGTGGATAAGAAAACAAGATCCTTATGTATGTTGCCTTCAACAGACTCACTTCAGATTGAAAGACACACACATAGACTAAAAGTAAAGTGATGGAAAAAAATATTTCATAAAAATGGAAACAAACCAACAAAAAGCTGAGGGAGCAATAATTACACCAGATGAAATAGACTTTAAAACAAAGGCTACCTAACAAGAGACAAAGAAGGACCCTGTAATTTCACTTCTGGGTATTTACCTGAAGAAACCCCAAACACTACTTCGAAAGAATATGTGCATCCATATGTTCACTGCAGTATTATTTACAATAGCCAAGTTATGGAGACAATCTGAGGGTCCGTTAAT
Source organism: Hipposideros armiger (assembly GCF_001890085.2). Classification (NCBI taxonomy): domain Eukaryota; kingdom Metazoa; phylum Chordata; class Mammalia; order Chiroptera; family Hipposideridae; genus Hipposideros; species Hipposideros armiger. Next base: position 1,995,080 of record NW_017731431.1, read on the forward strand.
GGATAAATGAATAAAGAAGAGGCAGTACATATATACAATAAAATGTAACTCAACAATAAAAAAGAATGAAATTTTGAGATCTGCAACAACATGGATGGACTTAGAGAGCATTGTGCTGATTGCTAAGTCAAACAGAGAAAGACAAATGACATATGATTTCACTTATATGTTGAATCTAGAAAACAGGATAAATGAGCAAACAAAACAGAAACAAGCTCATCAGCTTAATTCATATCCCATTCCTGGACCTGCACTTATGCTACAAAATCAGGCAGCTAATGGGTGCTAAGGTGTTCTTGGTTGGAGTAGTGTATTTTCCTAGCAGGTAACATGTTTGCATTTTAACAGGGACTTTTTAGACTGCCTGAGATTCTCTTAAAGCAGTGCTTCTCGACCAGGGTAATTTTGCTCCTGGGAGACATTTGACAATGTCTGGGGGCTTGGCTCTTCACACTGGAGGGTGAGGAAATGCTGCTGGCATCTAGCAGTTAGAGACCAAGGATACTGCAAAACATCCTACAATGCACAGAACAACCCCTACAACAAAGAATTATCCAGGAAGGTTATCCATCGCTGCAAGGCTAAGGATGCCTGCCTTACAGGAATGACTCAAACAGTGGAGTTATAAGACCCTGGGTCAGGCGGGCAAAAAAAATATTTAGAGGCAGTTGAGGTTTTTGGCATTATTTATTTCACACTTATATATAGGCCTATTATTACTCCTGGCAATAAATGGTGCAGCATGGAATTTGCCATTGTGGCTTTTTTGTATGAAAAAGTACCCTTTGAATTACTTAAGCATACCCCAAGGTTCCACCCTCTCACTGAATGAAGGCATCATCCCAGGCATTAACAATACCACAGCACGGCTGCTTCTAAATATGTTTTTTCTCAGAAACACAGTGACACAAACCCTTTTGTGCAAACCTCAGGTTCAGACACAGGACCAACACTAGCCTCATGCTCATGCCTATTATCAGGCTATTTTCCTGAGTTGCTATTTCCCTGAGCATGTGATTCAATTAACATTAAACCTGTCTGTGTTGCAAGGGATATGATTATGCAGTTGTGTTCCACAAAGAGAAAAGGCATCATATTCTAATATCCTTAATAGATCTGGCCCTAAAACTGGAAAATGATGCATTTTGCACACATATTCACACCAAAACTGAGGACCGTAAGTCATTTCTTGACCCTAGGTGATGATGCACATTTCCACTTCAAACCTGTGGCAAAAAACCTGACAGCACCATTTGATGTTTACATGAAAATGGACTTCAAAGACTGAGCTGTGTGTTCCTGCTCATTCTATGGGCACAGATTTCCAGCAGAACGTGATTATACCTCTGATTACCTATGCCTATTGTCATGGCAGTTTCATCTAAAGCTTTTTTAGAATTTAATAATTGCCTTTTGTTGATGAGGATAATAGCCCAGGGGGCCTGCAGCACATGTGAATCAACTGTGCACAATACCCACAAGTAAGTGGCCATGGTAATTGAAAAACAGACTAAATCTACTGGACTTTTGTAATGAAATAAACTATGAAAAGAGGAATAAAATATCATCAATGGCTGGATGTGTATTGTTACTTTGAAGCTTTTCCCAGCTACCACCATCGCTAGATCAGAACGGAAGCTAACACCCACTACTTTAAATAATTATTGGATTTTTTTCTCATTATTTATCATTCAGGCTGTTCTGAACACCACCCCACTTGATGTTATAATTAGTTCTCTGATAAACCTTTTGCAAAATAAATGGTTCCACTTTTGTAGAAATAGAGATATGAAAATGGAGTACCTAAGGCAGTGTGGTCTCCATTTCGTGTACCAGGAAATGAAGCTGTGTTTGGACATTGATCATGGAGTCAATAAATCATGTTCCTCAAATTTTCTTGGAAACTTTGAAATTAACAATGTAGACATGCATAGAACATTATCACCAAACATGTTTACTACCATTTTAGATTTGGGTTCCCGTTAAGGATTCAGTTAATAAATATCACATGTGCTAACTTGAGATAAGCACATACAAGGAAATAAACCTACCCCCTCGTGGCCATAAACAGTAGATTTATTCTTCAGAGAATTATTTCTGAAGGAGAGATGAGGAAGAAAACCAACTCACCAATTACCAATGTTACTGAATAAAATCTTAACACTGGGAGAGGCTTTAGAAACAATATATTTTACCATCTCATTTTACAGATGAGAAATCTAAACCACAAAAATATTAAGCAATATTCTTAAGTTCACACACCTAGTTAGGGGCAGAAATTTGTTTTCAAATAAGAGGGATAAGCTGAGCTGTTAGCAATTTGGTGTTAAAGAACCTTGAATACTTCAATAATGACAAAGATCACACAAAAAAATAAGACAAACTCAATTTATCAGTTATTTGGTCCCCAACTTAAGCATTTTTTACTACTTTCAAGCCTTTTCAGATCTTGAAACTCCATTCATCCTGCCTGCCCCATTTTGATCATGTCATTTTCCTATCTGAAAAATATCAATGCTCTGTGTCAGCTACAGATAATGGATTAGCTTCTTCACCTGGTTTTGAAAGATTCCTCCCATCTGGCCCTGACATGTCCCTGTTCACTTGACATCAGCTACTCCATCCAGTGAAATCCTCTGTCAAATCCAGGACATACCATATATTTTTCGATCTGAGCATCTTTGCTATTCCAATATCACCTACATGGAATGCTTGCCCTCACCTCTCTACCTCCCTGCCTATCTCAAGGACACATGGTAATGAGTGCCATATGTCACCTTGCCCTCTTCTCTCTTCTTCCCACAAAAGACACCACTAGTTCTCCACAGCACTTTCCCCATGGAAACCAGACTTACCCCAATATATGCCTCAACAAAGACGTCCAGGCTGCCATGCTAGTTGGAGTCAATTTGTCATTCCTTGTTAGAGCCTCCTTGGTCTTCCATGTCCATCTCAAGTTCCCCACCCCCTAATAAGTGGCTCTGAATACCCAAGCCCGTGAAACTCTCTCCATCCTCTGAATTCCTATTGTAAGCTACTCTTGTTAAATGTTATTTGCTGCCTATCTACTGGGTTGAGAGCTTTCGGGAAACAAATTTAATTTCATTTTTGGTAACTACATGGTAATATGCACACAATAACTACTCAATAAAACCTGCACCATCAACAATGTGTGATGCATGATGTATGTGCATTCATGTATTCTGAATATTAAAACAATTGTCTGCTCTGGTTAATATTCAGGTAGAATACTGATTAGGAAAAAAATGTTTAATGTTTATTTGCTATTAGAAAAAAAAGAAATTAGCTTCTATTATTATATGCATGATAGCCAAGTGTATTATTTTCTTTATCCTTATTGACTATGTAATCCATATGGTTTTTTTTTTTTTAAGATTTTTTTATTGGGTAATTGGGGGGATGGGAACAGTACTGGGGAATTAGGGGAAGGGGAACAGACAAGTTGCTGTCGTTTTGTTCTTCAATCTAGTTGTGGAGGACGTTGCTTCACTGGCCCAAGTTGGCACCATCATTGCGCTCTTCCCTGGCGAGGCAGATCAGTCGCCGGCTTCTGGACGGCCGCTCACTGCGGCTGCTGGCCGCTCACGCTGGCTGCTGGCTACACACGGTAGCCCATGGCAACCCACTGCCACAGGGACTGCAGCCTACGCCGTCGCCAGCAACTCATGGCAGCCCAGCTCCAGGTTGAGCTGTTGTTCAGCATCTTAGCTGTGGAGGGCAGTGTCACTGGCCCTCATATGTGGGATCCGAACCGGGGCCCTCTGGCATCCCAAGCGCGTTCTTAACCATCGCGCCACTCGGCCGGCCCTAATCCATATGGTTTTTAGACACAAAGTTGGGTAGACAAAAAGTAACTCTCTTATAACACTATAATTAGATAAACTTTGTTCTTAAGCCCCCATTTCTACATCCTTAACTGGAAAGTGTATACTGGCCAACTCAAAATAATCCAATCTCTCCCAATTTAAACTCAGCCTCTTAAATTCTTGCCACTCCCATCCAGCCCCTGGCTCCTGCTGCTTCTTTTCTCCTAGTTGGCGTCTGGGTTGTGGAACGGCTTCCATGTCATCGCCATATGGAGACTAAGGGGAGGGGTGTCTGGTTCTACGCCAGCCTCTACTTTATCTGGTCTCCACTTAGTGATCTAATTAGATTTGGGCCACAATGTCTTTGTTCCTTGCACTTTGCTAATGTCCTCAATCCTGACATAACCTTCATCCAACTTTTTCCAACCACACAGCACCCTCCCCCCACTAGGGGGCACTAACTCCCTCAGCCACTCACACAGCACCCTGGGATTGAGGGGGTGGGCCAGAACACTCAGCTGCTTTCCACACACGCTGGTATCTGAGGGATTGGAATTTGAGATCCTCTGGTCTACCTGCCTATACATATATCCAACCATTACTACTCTTTTCTACTTTCCATCCTTTTGTCTTTTTATTCCCCTTTTGTCTTTTTATCCCCCCAGGAGATATATTCAACTCCATCATCCAACCCACCTAGTGAAATATTTAGTTTTATGTAATATTTTTAACCAACAGGACTGCTTTCTTATTCCCTGAATCTTCTTTTTTTTAATTGTATCTTGTTTTTGTTTCAGTGTTGAAGTGTCATCCCTCTGAGAATGTTAATTACAGTTTAAGTTTTCTCTGTTCCCTGCACTATCTCTTTTTCCTCAGAGTTCCTTTTTTGTTTTTCACGTTTTGATCACTTTCATGCATGCTAGAGGTATTCTTCAAATGACTCTGATTCTTAAATGTCCATATTTAAGAGAAAGAGAGATACTTAAAAACTAAATAAAAAGCCCATGTTTGGACACAGGAATGAAGATAAATTCAGGTGTTCAATACATGGAGACCAGGTTTTAAGATCCCCAAGAAGACAAAACCAATAAAGCCATGTAAGCAAAACTTAATCTACCTTATTTCATGAAATGTGAGATAACAGAAAATATATATTGGTCTCTGTCCCGGCTTCTGGACCTGAGCTCCCGAAACCTTATAATATCTTAAGTGATAAGAGCACTAGGAGCAGCATTTGTTCTGTTCAGGTGACTCTATTTATGTGATATAACCTGGGCTTGTGACTGGCATCTGATGTGTGTTGGGGTTGGGAAGAGGGGGAAGCAGTCTTAAAAGGACTGAGTCCTTAACCTGTAGAATCTAACATTGTCTAGAGGTAGATAGTATTAGAATTGGGTTAAATTGTAAGGCACCGAGCTGGTGCCATGGAGCATTGCTTGCTGTGGGGAGCAAACCTCCATACATTTAGTGAACAGATATGTCAGTAGTGAAGTGTTCTCTATGAAGGTAAAGGAAACACACGTACGTATACAGAAAAGAAACACACGCTAGGGAAGAGCTCAGTTTTTCCTTACATAGGAAGAAAAGAGCTGTAGATTTTTTCTTTGCATAATGTAAGCAAAATTTGTTTTGTTTTTGTAAATGCCTCTGATAATCATAAACAAAACAAGCTATCTTCCTAAAACTGTATAAGATAGTCACTTTTGACCAACCTTCTGCCATCTGGAAATCCAGATAGTAATAACCAATCGTTGTAAAAGTTAAACTTCCTTATTTTCTCTTTATAAGCCATTCTTTAAGGTCATGCCTCTAAGCTTCATACCAGGTTCAAGTTTGAAGTCTCCCTATTCACGACCACTTTGTTTCTCTCTCAACGAATTATTCATAACAAATAAAGCTCTCTAAATTTTCTTTTGACACTGGCAATATCCCTAGTGGTCAGGTAGCAATCACCACGACCGAGAGGTTTCTTTTGTTCCTCCATCCTCCAAGCTGTGGAGTCAGAGCTCTTGTCCTTTGGTATTTAATATCTAGTCACAACCCCCTTCCTCTATAAAAAATAAAAACAAAAACAGAAAAACCTTACCCACTCACTCACTGGAGAAACTCATCTCTTTTTAGTTCAATACAATTTCCTCAATTTAAAGTTAAGTTTTCAAAAATCTAAAGCCCTTTCCTCTTTCAAGGATCTGACTCTTGAAAAGTAATATAGTACTCTGGCTTTCCATCTTTTATCTTTGCTATGGGTATTTAAAAGCTTTTGGGAACTCAGAATTAAAAAACACTATGCACTTATTAAATAGCTTGGTGCACCCTTCATCCGAGACAATGAATTCTACTTTAATGATGGATGGAAATCCATAAGACCATTAGAAAACATGCAGAAAAGGAAACCAGAGTTAAAATTTGCCACTAAAAAATAAATGCCATTCGACGGCGTAGGCTGCAGCCCCTGCTGCAGTGGGTTGCCATGGGCTACCGTGTGTAGCCAGCAGCCAGCGTGAGCGGCCAGCAGCCACTGTGAGCGGCCGTCCAGAAGCCGGCGACTGATCTGCCTCGCCTGGGAAGAGCGCAATGATGGTGCCAATGTGGGCCAGTGAAGCAACGTCCTCCACAACTAGACTGAAGAACAAAAGGCAGCAACTTGTCCGTTCCCCTTCCTCCAATTCCCCAATAAAAAAAATCTTTAAAAAAATAAAAATAATAATAAATAAATAATAAATGCCATTGTGATAGCGTTGTATGGTGTCAGATGGTTGCTGGACTTGTCATGATGATCTCTTCTTTAGGTATGTAAATGTTGAATAACTATGGTGTACACCTGAAACTAATATAATATTGTATGTTATATTTTAATAAGAATCTTAAAATAAATAAATAAATGCCATTGAGTTGTGTTGAGTGTTAAGTTGGCTCCTGTAGAAGTCAGAAACTTAAGTGATCAAGTAAGAATTCTAAGTAACAACCAAAAGAAACCAGAATAAGAAGAACAGGGTTTCTGAGCTAAGCTGAATAGAACAAAGTAAAGAACACTCTTTTGAACAAAAGTAAGTAGGAGGCTCTACCTATCTGAGCACCTAGAGGTGCTTCCTTCTTCCTGGTATCTAGACAGGTTAACCCAGGGGCCCAGCTACCCACCAGAAAGAGGCAAATCTGCCAAGAAACTGTCCCTGTCAAATTCACAGTAGTCTTAGACCTTCTCTGTGGTGCTTTCCCCAAAAAAGAAACACTTGAGTTAGGATTTTCAGGGTCACAAATAGAATGTGAAAACACAAAGACTTATAAATATGCTTTTACACCAACTGAATAACAATGGACATGGCTGAAATCTTTTTTCACCAAGGGCAGCATTTAGCTCCATGATAGAGAAGATTCAACCTAGAGCAAGTTCAGCTCAGTACTGGACACTCAAGATATAAAGATGAAGACAACTTCCTGCTTGCCCTCAAAAATGCACACTCTGATGTACAGTGTCAGACGGATAATAGACTTATTGGGGTTATCGCTTTGTAAGGTATATAAATGTCTAATCACTATATTGTTTTGTACACCTGAAACTAATAAAAAACATAGTGTAATAATAAAACAGTCTTTTTTTTAATTCTGGGATGGAATATTTATTCTACTAAGACTAAAATAGAAAAAAAATTACTGAAGTTATCTTGGAATCAGAAGGATGGATTGAAATCTTAGCTGTTTCACTCTAACTTTGAGGAGTTCAATTTACTTCACTGAATGTTTTCTTATCTGTAAAATGGGGATAATATGACTCCTCCACAAACTCATGAGGACTAAATAAATGTCCATGAAAGCACCTTATACAGCCCCTGTCGCATAAGGATTCAATAACTGTCTAGTTCTGTTTTCCTTCTTTTTTAGAAGATGGCTTTTAATGAATAAAACAATATAAAGCCAAAATTAGTATTCATGTCACATCCAATTTTGTCCCTAGCATGTGTCCCCATTTGTTTTTCTATGTGTTGGTGCCTCACAATACTAATTAGGTCACATTAAATGTGCCGTAATTGACCATGGTACTTGTGCAGGTTTACATTTTCACACACAAAAACTGAAAATAAGTTAATAACCAGCAATTTTGACAATTATGGTCAATTAATTTGTCAACATAACATTTGACATATATACTTTCTGTTTAAAAATAAAAACTGTCTATTAAAATGCAGGTTAGCAATCAACTATAAAGTTCTCATACTTTTCATATGAAAAGGGAACTAGAGATAAAAAGCATATATGCCACTGTGATATTATCTAAACTTTCATGCTTCATTTCCTCCCCTGAAAAAAATTCTATCCATTCTCAATAAGGAATCAAGTATTTATTGTGTACTTTAATTGAAATTATTTGTAATACATTTTCCTTTTAATATAAATAAAATACAAGTAAATGTATAAGGACAGGAATTAAGAGAAAGATATTTGGGACAAATATGACATTGAGACATTTAATTAATTATATAATCTAATAAGAAAGATATTAAAAATCCAATCGAAAATAATAAACATAAGACACAGAGAGATAATTAACATAAGCAAATATATAGCTTGCTTAAAAACATGTTAAACTAGTTGATTTAGTCAAAGAATTATAGACTAAAACTAGTAGATATTATTTCTAAACTATTAAATTAACTAATTTATTTTAATATTTTCAGGACATGGTAAAACTGGCTGTCTCATACACTACTTTTGCAAGTATAAGTTAGTACAACTCTTTGGGAATTGATTTAAAATATTTATAACCACTTCAAGGGTGTATATAGCCTTTGGTGTAGTGATTCCATTTCTGAGAATATATCTCAACAAAATAACCCAAAATATGGAAATGGCTATTTACATAAAAATGAGATTCCCACTATTTTTAAATAACATAAAACTAAAAAGAACCTAAATATTAATTAGTAAGAGTATATTTATATATATTACAGTCCAACTATTCTGTTGCATTACTAGCATTAATGCCTTATAAAGAATAGGAAGTAACCTAGAAAGATGATTACCCAGAAATGTTTGATAAAAAAAGCAAAATACAAAAGTGTATATTTGCTTTCATTTCCATTAAACTTATAAAACATATAATACAGTGGAGAAATTACATTGCACACAAAGTTAAAAAATTAGGTTAAAAATTAGTATGTACAGTGATCTTAATTTATATTTCATACAAATATTATTTATCATTTGAGCTTTTATTTCCCAACTTTCCTACAATGAATTGACATCATTTTGAAATCAAAGTATAATAAATTATTTTAAAATGTAAATAGAGAAAAATTAGAAAGAAATATCCCCAAAATACCAGTGGTTATTTTAAGGTTATGGCATTAGATCTTTCAAATGTAAATTAATATATAGTGATGATGCTGAATCTCAACAACAGATATAGGTCCCACTGAAGCCCAGAAGTCTTCTGAGAAAAGCCACGGGCCCCTGCTGCTCTGCCCTCACCAAGCCAGTGTGGGCAGACTGGGATGGCCTGTCTCCCGTGCCCAGAAGATAGGAAGAAAATGCCCCTTTCCATGGTTACCCACAGACCCAGATGGAGACAAGTCTGGGTATGTCTTTGAGAGCTTTCAAACAAGTCAATGAGTATATTTGATATTAAAGACTATTTTGAAATATAATGGCAATAAAATATAAGAAAAGATTCATAAAGTAAAAGTAAAATAATCCAAACAAACAACATCCCACATATACTAGCTTTTACATACCTGGTTTAAATACACCCTCTTCTAGCCTGTGAGATTTAATGATGTTGAAAATAAGCTCAGTTAATGAATCTCTACAATAACTAATATTTGGTAATAAAAAATGAAATGAAAATGACAAAGATACCCATATGACCATTTCACTGATATTCATCACATATTTCAGTAGAGAATAGTAGCAACAACCAAACTTTGCCATGAGTTATTACCAGACCTCGGGAATAGACTCAACAATCTTATCACAGTTATTTTGAAAAGCATGAGTTTAGCACCATGTAGCTGATACCATGCATCTGTGGCAGTGTTGTCATTAGTGCTACCATACAGCTATGACAAAGTACTGTTATAGAGAACATTTGGTGCAAGCTTGTGGAAAGTCTACCTGCATGGTTATTTGTGTGTGCCAGGATCTTCTACTGCATTATTTAATTTCATCTTAAAAAACCCCTGTGTGCATGATACCCATTTTGCAAGTAAGGAAAATAAGGCTTAGATAGGATAGGTTAGCTAGAATTCAGCTTATGAGTATGGAGCCAGGACTTGAATTCAATCCAAGATATCCAGGTCCAGAGCTCTCACTTTCAGCCATAATGATATAATACTTTATTTTTGGCCAGAAAATAGCCTTTAATGAGAAGCGAAACAGGAAGAATATTAAAGCCTGGCCCCAGCACTCATTGAAAGATGGGTAGATAAAGATTAAAACCTTTATTTAAAGAATACACACACTTTAGCCATAGTGGACAAATACTATTTCCCAAAAATATGTCTGCTCATAATGTTTCCTCCATCTGGAACACTTTACCTTTCTCAACAACATCTGACTAAACCCCGATCATCCTTCAGAGTCATTCTCAAATGTTTTCTCTTCATTAACCTTACCATATACTCTGTTTGTACCAATTGACAGCCTATATTTTGTCTGTATCATTTGTCATATCCTACCTTGTATTTTAGTTATGTTTGTCTTATTTACTCTACTATATTATTAGAGCAAAAGCTATGCCTTCTTAATCTTTGTGTCCTCAGAGCACCTGACACCTGCTGTCACTCCTCCATTGACAAGCAGGATCCATGGTCCCACCAAACAAATCTTAAAGGCAAGATGCAAAAGGCTCGAATATTTCCAAATAAATTAACTTCATCAAAGAGAAAAACTCCAGAATATTTATGGGAATACAAAAATGTTCAGCATAACAAGATAACATCCATAATACCTGGCACTCAATTGAAAGTTGCCAGGTATCCAAATGAAGAGAATACTCAATTAATTGAAGCCAACCCAGAACTGGCACAAATATTAGAATCAGCAGACAAGGGTGTTAAATCAGATATTATAACTCTATCCCATCCAGGGGATAGAGTCATGAACTAAGACCTGGGAATCACACAGAACCCCATGTTTAGAGGGACTCCACCCTTGGCTTAATGCTCTTTTGTCACTATCTTGAATTTTTTAATTATTTTTGAACAAGCACCCTCACATTTTCATTTTCCACTAGGCCCCACAAATTATCTTGATTCTATTGCTCAAAAATATTTTGATATATGGAAGATATTGTCAAAGTCTCAAATTGAACTTCTAGAAGTGAAAACTATGAGTGGCATGAAAACTACATTGGATGGCAATAATGGTAGATTAGACATTGTAGAAGAAAATATTAGAAAAGTTGATGACATAGCAAAAAAATTGAAAATGAAACACCAATAGAAAAGAGAATTTTAAAAATGAACAGAGCATCAGTGAGCTATGGGACATCATATAAACCTAACATTGAAGTCTCATTATGCCAAACTGAAAGGCATAAAAATTATTTGAAGAATTAATGGCATAAAATTTTTCAAATTTAATGAAAACAATAAGCCCACAGATCCAAGAAGGTGAAAAAACTCCAAGCATAAGAAACATAAGGAAAAGTACACCAAGCCATATTGTAATCAAATTTCTCAAAACCAGTAACAAAAAATCAGATAAAAGCAATCAGAGAAAAAAACACATATTACATGTAGAAGCAAGGATAAGAATGACAGTAGATTTCTCATCAGAAACAATATGGCAGGAAGATAGTGGAACAACATCTTTAAAGTATTGAAGGAGAGAAACTGTTAACTTAGAATTCTATATCCAGTGAAAATATCACTCAAAAAACAAGGTGAAAAAAGAGACTTTTTGAGGCATTCTAAGACTGAAAGGATTTGCAACAAACCCCCATTGCAAGCAATATTAAAATAAATGCTTCAAAAAGAAAAATGATTCCAGATAGAAATATGGGTTTACACGAAGTAATGAAGAGTAGCAGAAATAGTAATATAATGGGTAAATATAGTGTAGGGCATATAAGATTTGTAGAAGTGAAATGCATGACAGTAGTGCAAAGGTTGGAAAGGGAGAAATGGAGGTACCCTATGGAAAGGTTCTTATACTATATGTAAAGTGGCATAATATCACTTGAATGTAGACTATGATAAGTAAAAGATGTATGCTATAAACTCTAAAGCAACCACTAAAATAACAAAACAAGGAACAATAGCTAATAAGCCAACAAAGAGATAAAATTGAAACATAAGAAATACTTATTTAATCCAAAAGAAGGCAATGAAAAAGGGAAAAAGGAACACATGGGCAAACAGAAAACAAACACCAAAAGATAGATTTAAACCTAACCATATCAATAATTACATTAAATTTAAATAGCCTAAACCCCAATTAAAAGCAAAGATTGTCAAATTACACAAAAACATAAGACCAAGCTATATGTTGCCTACAATAAACAAACTTCAAATACAAAGATATAAATAAGTTAAAAGTAAAAGCATGGAAAATGTATATCATGATAATGCTAATTAAAATAAAGCTATTGTGGCTATTTTAATATTATACAAAATACATTGCAGGACAAAACATGTTACCAAAAATAAAAAGGGTTATTTCATATGATAAAATAGTCAATTGGTCAAAAGATATAAAAATTCTAAATATTTATGCATCTAACAACAATTTCAAAGTACATGAAGCAAAAACTGATAAAAAGAACAAATAGACGAACCCATAATTACTGTCAGAGATTTCAGAACCCTTTTCTCAATAATTAATAGGACAAGTAGACAGAAAAATAAGTAAGGGTATAGAAGATTAGAACAATACTATCAAACAACTTGACTTAATTGACATTCATAAAACACTCTACCCAACAATAGCAGAATACACATTCTTTTCAAGTGCACTAAGAACTTTTACCAAGATAAACCATATTCAGGGTCATAATACAAGTGTCATAAAATATAAAAGAATTCAAATCAAATAAAGTATGTTCTCTAACAACAATAGAATTAAATTACAAATTCATAACAAAAAAATGTCTTAAAAAATCCCCAAACATTTGGAAACTAAATAATACACTTCTAAAGAATCCATGGGTCAAAGAAATCAAAAGGGAAATTAGAAAGTATTTTAAATGATATATAAATGAAAACACAACATATCAAAATTTGTGGATGCTTCTAACATGTACTTTGAAGAAAAATCTAAAACAATAATTACCAACATTGGAAAACAAGGAAGGTCTCATAGTCTACCTTAAAACACTAGAAGAGAAAATTAAACCCAAATTAAGTGGAAAGGAAATAATAAAAATCAAAACAGAAATCAATGAAACATAAAACAAAAAGAGAGAGAGTGAGAAATCAAGGAAGACGAAAGCTACTTTTGAGAATATATTATTTTTTTAAATTTCATAAGCCTCTAGCCAGACTGATAACAAAAAGAAAAAAGACTGGTAACAAAAAGGAATGAAAGAGTTGAAATCATTCCTAATTCAATGTATATTAAAAGGCTAATAAGGAAATATTATCAACAACTTTGTGCCAATAATTCACAAAATAAATGAAATGAACACATTCCTTGAAAGACACAAACTACAAAATCTCACTCAAAGAAACAGATAGAACATCAGTGGAAATAAAGGAGTAAGGATCTCTGAAAACCCTCTCCTCTGAAAAAACAAGAATGCTGGCATAAATCAACATTTCAAAATTCTATAAATTAACAAAAGGCTTGTAGCAATCTACAGAGCATTTATTCAAGAGTAATGGATGAATATCAGCAAGAACAGTGAGCTTTGTGGCTATTTAACTTGTTCTAGTTCCCTTACCTCTCCCCAGTTTTGCAGTAGCCTTGAAAACAATCAAGTGGGATTCACTCCAGGGGTTCAAAGTGGTTCAACATATACAAATTGATCAATGTGTTACACCACATAAACAAAATAAAGGAAAAAATTGTGTAATCATATCAATAAATGCAGAAAAAGCATTTGACAAGGTACAGCATCCATACATTATTAAAACACTAAATAAAGTGGGTATAGAAGGAAAGTACCTCAACATAATAAAGGTACTATATGACAAACCCTCAGCTAACATCAGACTTAATGGTGAAAAACTGAAAGCTTTTCCTCTAAGATCAGGAACAAGAGAAGGAGGCCCTCTCTCACCACTGTTATTCAACATAGTATTGGAAGTCTTAACCAGAGCAATCAGGCAAAAAATAAAAGGCATCTAAATTGGGAATGAAGAAGTCAAATTGTCACTTTTTTCAGGCAACATGATTCTTTAAGTAGAAAACCCTAAAAACTCCACCAAAAAACTACCAGAAACAATATGCAAATACAGTAAAGTTGCAGGATACAAAATCAGTGTACAAATATCCATTGTATTCCTAAACACTAACAATAAAATTTCAGAAAAAGAAAAAAAATTCTTTTGCAATTGCAACAAAAAGAATAAAATACCTAGAAGTAAACTTAACAAAGGATGTGAAGGACCTATACACTGAAAACTACAAGACATTATTAGAATAAATTGAAGAAGACACAAAGAAATGGAAAGATATTCCATGTTCATGGATTAAAAGAATCAACATAGCTAAAATGACCATATTACCCAAAGGAATATACAGATTTAATACAACCCCCATCAAAATCCCAATGGCAATTTTTAAAGAAATAGAACAGAAAAAAACATCAGATTTGTATGGAATCACAAAGCCCCAAATAGCCAAAGCAACACTGAGAAAAAAGACCAGAGATGTTACACTCCCTGACTTCAAATTATACTATAAAGTGACAATAATCAAGACAGCATGATATTGGCAGAAAAACAGACACACAGATCATTGGAACAGAATCAAGAACCCAGAAATAAACTCATGTATATACGGGCAAAAAATTTTTGACAAAGAAGCCAAAAACATACAATGGAAAAAAGAAAGCCTCTTCAATAAATGGTGCTAAAAAAATTTGAAAGCCTCATGCAAAGGAAAGAAACTAGACTGCTATCTGTCACTATACACCAAAATCAACCCAAAATGGATCAAAGACCTAAATATAAGAGCTGAAACAATAAATTGCATAGAAGAAACATAGGTACTAAACATATGAATCTTGGGTTTAGAGAGGATATTTATGAATTTGACCTCAAAGGCAAAGGAAGCAAAAGCAAAAATAAATGAATGGGATTATATTAAACTGAAAAGCTTCTGCAGAGCAAAAGAAATGGTCAACAAAACAAAAGCAACCAACTGAATGGGAGAAGATATATGCAAATAACACCTTAAATAAGTGGCTAATATCCAAAATATATAAAGAACTCATACAACTCAACAACAAAACCACAAACAATCCAACTAAAAACTGGGCAAAGGACCTAAACAGACACTTCTCCCAAAAAGGCATACAGACAGCCAACAGATATATGAAAAGATGCTCAACATCACTAGCTATTAGGGAAATGCAAATCAAAACCACAATGAGGTACCACCTCACACCTGTTAGAATGGCTATTATCAACAAGACAAGAAATAACAAGAGAAGTTGTGGGAAAAAGAAACCCTCATACAATGCTGGTGGGAATGTAAATTGGTACAGCCACTGTGGAAAACAGTATGGAATGTCCTCAAAATATTACCACACAACCCAGCAATCCTTCTTCTGTGTATCTACCAAAAAAACCTGAAAACATTTACCCATAGATATATATGTACCCCTATGTTCATTCCAGCATTATTCACAGTGGCCAAGATATGGAAACAAACAAAGTGTCTTGTGACAGATGATTGGATAAAAAAGATGTGGTACATATATACAGTGGAATATTACTCAGACATAAGAAAAGATGAAACACTGCCATTTGCGACAACTTGGATGGCTCATGAGATTTTCATGCTAAGTGAAATAAGTAAGACAGAAAAAGTCAAAAACCATATGATTTTACTCATATGTGGGATATAAAACTGAAAAAAATGAACAAATAAGACAAACATACAAACAAAAGCTCATAGACACAGACAACAGTTTAGTGGTCACCAGAGAATAAGGGGGGATGGAGGGAAGTAGAAAAGGGTAAAGGGGGTCAAATAATTGGTGATGGAAAACGATTTGACTCTGGGTGGTGAACACACAATGCAACATACAAATGATGTACTACAGAACTTGTATACTTGAAATTTATAAAATTTTATTAACCAATGTCACCCCAGTAATTTTAATTGTATATACAGTTAATAATAATAATATGTATATACATTTTAAGAAAGGAAAATCTGTATTAAAATTGTAATATAATGAATGATGCTAGCATTCATTTAATTAATGCCATCTTTTGAGCAGGCATCATACTACACATTGCTCCTATAATTCAATTCAACTTCAAAAAGTAATACATAGAAAACATCTCTTAAAATGTGTACATTTTTTTGGCATCCCCAGTATATAGCATGAGTATTGACAACTGGAAAGTGAAAACAGCTGGCAGATCCACCTGGCATACAGAAACTAGAGGTGAAAGGTTAAGTCAGAAATTATGTAGTCTATGAAGTAATAAAGAGCTATCCTACTTAAAAAAAAAAATCTAACAGCCCACAATCTCACCTGGAAATGACTGGAAGGTACAGAATAGGTTTGGAGCTCCTCCAAAGTCCCATTCTAGAGAATTGTCATCATTTTACCTAACTGGAGGTTTTCTGGAAGACTCCACTCACAAGGCTTGTCTTTATTTTACCTCAGAGCTTACCTATTGCAAACAGAGGCATTTGTCAGGAAAAATCAGCATGATATAAACAGTTGGACAATATGCTAATTGAAAAGCTTAAAAAGAAAAGCTGGGAAATTATATGTCCATTGGGGATGTTATGGACTGAATTGTGTTGCCTCAAAATTCGTATGTTGAAGTGCTAACCACCAATAGAATGATGCTATTTGGAGATAGAGCCTTTAAAGTAGTAGTTAAGGTTAAGTGAGGTCATAAGGGTGGGACCCTAATCCAGTAGGACTGGTGTCCTTATAATAAGGATGCTCACACAGAGAGAACAAGGCCATATGAGAATACATCAGAAAGCAGCCATCTGCAAGCCAAGGAGAGTCGGTTCAGGGGAAAACAAACCCATCAACACCTTGATCTTGGACTTCTAGCGTACAGAACTTTGAGAAAATAAGTTTCTGTTGTTTAAGCAACTTAATCTGTAGTATTTTGTTATGGCAGCCCTAGCAAACATTCAAGAGTTTCCAGAATATGAAAAACAAACGTATAAACTGTAAAGCATATTATAAATTATTGAATGTGAGTGAAAAAAACATAGGGTGAAAAAGGCATGCATCTACTGTGAACTAGAGGAATCACTTCCCTTATCTGAATCCCTATTTCCTTTTTTATTTTTGTCAGGTTGCATTAATTTGATTAAGAAAAAATGTAAACATTTCCTTAGATACTTGGAGATATATAATAATCAATAGTATAAAGAAAGAACAGAAAGAGAGTTCCAGAAATAAAACTTCACCTATATAAACAATTGATTTTTTTATAAAGATGTGAAGACAATGCTGTGGTAAAAGGATAGTCTTTTCAATAAATGGTGATAGAATAATTGGATATCTGCATGCAAAAAAAAATGAACTTTAATCCATACCCATGCATACCTAACTAACATCCTATGAGAGTAACTCAAAATAGATTATTGAACTAAATATAAAACCTTAATCTGTAAAACTTCTGTAAGAAAATATAAGGGGGGGAAAATCGTTGTTACCTTAGCATAGGCAAAGACTTCTTAGATGAGACACCGAAAGCACGAGCCATAAAAGAAAAATTATGTAAACTGGACTTTGCCAAAATTAAAAACCTCTGTTCTTCAAGAGATGCTATTAAGAAAATGAAAATAAAAGCCACAGATTGGGCAAGTATATTTGGAAATCATATATCTAATGGAAGATTTATATCCAGAATAACGAACTCCCCAAACTCAATAAAAAGAACGTATACAACCAAATAAAAATAATTAGCAAAGAAATTGAACATTTCATCAAAAAAGATATAGGGATAGAAAATAAGCTCATGGAAAATGTTCAACAAATTAGTCATTAGGGAAATTCAAATTAAAATAATGAGATACAACTACGTACCTATTAGAATGACTAAAATTAAAAAGACAATGCCAGGGCCAGCCAAGTGGCTCAGTTGGTTAAGAATGCAAGCTCTAAGCAACAGGGTCGCAGGTTCATTTCCAGCATGAGCCAGTGAGCTGCACCCAAGCTGAGCTGCCACTGAGCTGTCAACAGGTGGCAGGACGGCTCAGCTGGTGAGAGCACGTGCTGTTAACAACAAGGTGGCTGGTTCGACTCCCGAATGGGATGGTGGGCTACGCCAACCTGCAACTAAGATTGAACATGGCACCTTGAGCTGAGCAGCCACGAGCTGCCAAAGGGTGGCTGGATGGCGACTGGACTTGGAGCTGAGTTAGCTGCGCCCTCCACAACCAAGACTGAAGGACAACAACTTGGCTGTTCCCCTTCCCCAATTCCCCAATAAAATCTTTAAAAAAAAAAAAAAAGACCATGCCAAATGTTGGCAAGAATGTAGAAACTCCCATATACTGATGGCAAGAAGGTAAAATGGCATAACCACTTTGGAAACCAGATTAACAGTTTCTTAAAAAGTTAAACATCATCTACCATATCATCCAGCAATTTTACTCCTAGATGTTTTACCCAAGAGAAAAGGTGCATATACAACAAAGGCTTGCACAAATATTTATAGCACTTTATTTGTAATAGACCAAAACTGGAAACAACCCAAATGTCCATCAATAGGTGAATGGATAAACAAATCGTAATAATCTATACAATTGAATACTACTCAGCAATAAAATAAGTGACCTCCTGATGCTTGCAAAAATGTGGATGAATCTTTATAATTATGCTGAGTGAAAGAAGTCAGGGAAAAAAAAGAGTACTGAATGATTCTATTTATAAAAATTCTAGAAAATGTAAACTAACCTATAGTGACAAAAAGCAGATCAGTGGTTGCCTGGGCATGGAGGTTGGGTGTAGAGGGGCAGCAAGGAGGGATAGCAAAAGGGGGTGACAAAACTTTTTAGGGTAATGAATATATTAATTTGCTTCATTATGGTGATGTTTCACAGGTATATACATACATATTGTATTATATTAGTCAAAATTTATCAACTTGTACAGTTAATATGTGCAGTTATTTATGCCAATTATACCTCAATAAAGCTGTAACACATATTTAGCTAATGTTTGAGGGAACACTTTGCACTTAGATTAAGATTCATCTTATTTTAGCAGATATAAATCCATATTTCAAACAATCTTCTTTAAAATTATATATTTTGATGGATGGATTTCATTACCATAAAAATTTTACTGAGTTTATTATCATAATTTTTACATCCTAATGAAGCTGGTACAGAGCTCCACATATGAAGTATGAGTAGAAGTATCATTTCCCCCACTGGGGCTCTGGTATGCACCACATGCATTTATTCAGAGGCCTAGGATAAAGGGGCAGCAGTTAACCATCCAAAGGAAGCCTTTCTCATCACAATAGCAGAGACACAAGAGGACATTTAAGTGTCACATCTGCTAATATCTCATTGGCCAAAGCAAATCATGCCGAGCCCAAAACCAAGAGATAGAGAAATACACTTCTCCCATGGCAGTGAGGAAAATGAAAATGACATTTTTGAATGCTTGTAGCTGTAATCTACAGTCCACTCTCTTTTATCATAAATTTTATGCCCTTGTCACATACAAAACACATTCTCCCACATCCAAGACCCCCAAAGCTTCATTCAAATCAGACTCCCAAAACAAGATTTACATGATTGACTCAGGTCTAGTTGCAGTTCCTCTTGCTCTAGAGACCTATGAATTATAAGACAAGTTTTCTTTTTCATATACACCACATACATAAAGGAACAACACAACTATATAAATGCTCCCCTTTTAAACAGGAGGAATACAAAGCACATAGCAATCACTGCACGATAGAAATCCAACTCAGCAAATGCTCTCAGGTGCACTTATCTTGAAGATTGACAATGTTCTTTGATTAGACTCTGTTCCGACCCTGGGAGTGACTCATTAGTCCATTGTTTTCCACGGATCTTGATTCTGAACTTTGGAAAGTCTATCCTTTTCCAGTCTCCTTGGCAACTTCTGAGGAGATGACTAGAGAGTATACCTTTTGGGGTGGCTGAACATCCTGCTTGTAGAATGTTAGGGATTTATTTCCAATAATCTTAGTCTCTTTAGTCCAGAAACATTGATATAATTTTTCCAATAAAAATCTCTCAAACACTGTGTGGGTTTTTTTATGTATTTGATTCCAGTCAACTCCATGTAACACAAGCTACACCCACACTCCTTTTCAAGACAAAGTCCTTCCTCTTCACTTAATTACTGGTGCTTTGGGCACAATAGGCTAACATGGGGCCATGTCCTTATACTTTTTAGACCTTTTGCCTTGATTAACGTTTCTACTAAAACAGTGTTTCTCAAAATATCTGTGATAAAGGACCAGAGGTTTTTTTCATTCATTCATTATAAACCCAAACTTTTGTAAAATACAATAAAAATATCACAACAATGTCAAATTCCTGTAAGACTCTCCAATACTATATCTTCTTAGCATTGTCTGATCCCTGCCTGCCTTTGCAACCTTACCTCTGCTATCTCCTCCTAGCTCACTTTGCTTCAGCCACAGTAGCCTTCTATTCTGCTTTTTAATCACATCAAGTCATTTCTGCTTCAAAGGTTTTGCACTATCTGTCCCCTAAACTAAAACATTCTTCTTCCAATCTTTGCCTAACTAGTTCCTTCTTGCAGCTCATCGCAACTTAAATATCATCTCAAAGAGACCCTTTTTAACCCAAATTAAAATAACCCCTAGTCACTCTCTACCATACCATTCTGCTAAATTTTATTTAGAGTACCTATCACTAGCAAATATTTCTTACGTTTGTTTGCAGCATTTGTTATATATCTCTCCCTCATTGTCTCTTCCCACTAAGATCTGTGAAGGACAAAATCATGTCTATCATATATACTGCTGTATCCTAGGAGCTATATCAGTGATGAATTAAATAAGTGAAGAGTGAACAAATGGGCAATTTAAAATGTGAAGAAAGAGTCTGAGCTAGATCAATATAGATATAGATGGATGGATAGGTGGATGGAAAGGAGGGGCATATATTTCATCAGCAGCATATACAGGTGCTAACTGAAGTAATGAGTATGAGTTAAGAGCTCTCAATACAAGAGTCTAAATTAAGAATAAATGTTAGAGGGCCGGCCGAATGGCTCAGTTGGTTAAGAGCTCGCTCAAGAGTTTGAGCTCTGAGCAACAGCGGTTCGAGGCCAGCCCGAGCTGAGCAGCCGCTAAGCTGCCAATAGGTAGCAGGATGGCTCAGCTAAAAAAAAAAAAAAAGAATAAATGTTAGGACAAAACTCTAAGAAATATAAACATTTATTCCCAGAGGCAGGAAAAAGAAAAGAAACCAGTGAAGAAACTTGGGGCAAAAATAATCAGAATGGTCAAAAAGAAACATTGGGTGGTTGTGTTCCAGAAACCCGCAAGTTTTAAGAATCAAGAGGTAATAAAAAATATCAAATACTGTGGAACAGTCCAACAGACTAGAGCATGAACAGAGACCATCAGATCTGGCAAGCAGGTAGATATTATACTGCCAGATATAAACGAAGGACAAGTTGAAGGTGTTTTAGGCTCTACTTGGTTCAATGATTAGCTCAGAGGATTAGAAGCCTGTGTGGTCCATGACTACCTTTGTTGAATAGAGTCTCTTGGCCTCCAGAGGTCTAGCATATAAAACAAGCAGAAAGAGCACTGTATTTCTTGCTATCAGCACCCTCAAAATAAGTCATGGTTTCTGGTGAAGAGAACAAGACAGCAGTGCCTGCCAGGCCTGTATTCTTCACTGCCACTGTTAAGATTTGGAGACAGCATTGTTTTATTGGCCAACAGTTAGAGTAAGGCAATCAGAAAAAAAAAAAAATCAAAGGGAAATTCATCCGTCAGTTAATTCCATCCATTCATCTGAGCACCAGTTATAAGTGAGGCACTGATCTAGGCAAATTTTTGTGATGGAAAGAATGTAAAATTTGGTCAGGCCAGACAGATCCGAGTGCAAATGATCTGAACCTTTGATCAGCTCTACAATCTTCAACAAATCACTTCACCACTCCATTTCTCTGTTTCTTTCGCTATAAAATGGGGATAATAGTATCTATCATGCAAGATTGTTCTCAGAATTAAATGAGGTGATGCATACAAGCCCCCAGCACAATGTCAACTCAAAGCAGGTGCTCAGTGAATTCATTCCTTTACTGAGTAATATGGGAGATAAGAGCAGGAAACAGCATGATAAAGTCTATGTACATAAATGAAATAAGATGTGATGTGGCCCTAACAGAAATAAAGATCTAGCACTACATGCATTCACAAGAAGGCAAAATTATATCACAACTGTGGTCATGAAAAAAGTAGCACTCAAGACAGGCACTGAAATGTGAAAATGAACTTGAAAAATGAAAATGCCTTCTTCATGAAGGGAATTCAAACGTTTACACTAATGTGTCCTCAAGACCATCATGCTAGAAGGCAGATATGTGGAAGTGGGGTGCAAAGGTGACTGAGAAAATAAGGAAAGTGAAACGTGATGTAGGTCCTTTCATAATATCTTTGGAAGAATGGGACCCAGACGTTGTGACAGAATTATAAAAATAAATGGTCTGATTTAAACCATTCTGATTTAGCCTTATATTTAACAATTTCTTTTTGTATATGTTGATGGAAGTAGAAATAGTATTTTTAAAAGTATAATGAAATTATTATACTTGATTATTTGAACGAAAGTCAGAATAAGAACTATAATACCATGAATGCTTGCATGTTTTTCAAATTCTATGTAAAATTGGCTGCATCGTGCTCCAATGAAATTCTGAAATGAGGTCAACTTCTGGAAGGTCACACGACTAACTCTATTAAGCCACTGTTCTGTGATCGGCTCCATATGCGTTACCCTTCTGCTGGGTAATTTTGTGCTCAGTCCAAAGATGTTATGAAAAATAGCAAAATTTTGGTATATTGCCAAAGGTCGCACAGTATTATTTTAAAAATCAAGATACAAATGAATAATTGGTCCAAAATCTGAGAAAAAATATCACCTCATTTGAATTTATCATAAAATTTCAGTTCTTTCAATGAAAGTCACTTAGCAAAAAAAAAAATCTATCATTGCAATGTAGGAGCCTTCATTGTATCTTGGATCAGGAAAAAATTAAAATAGTTATAAAGGATATTTTGGGGTTAATTGGGGAAAAATTATATGAAATAGATTGTTTTATAGAATTACTGTTCATTTTTTAAGTATGATAATGGTTTTGAAGTTATTCAGGACAATTTCCTTATTCTAAGAAGATATATGTCTGCAACTAACTTAACTTTAAATGGTTCAGAAAAAAAATGTGTGTGTGTGTGTGTGTGTGTGTGTGTGTGTGTGTGTGTGTACATATATATGTGAGAGAGACAGGGAAGAAACAGAGAGAGAGAGAGAGAGAGAGAGAGAGAGAGAGAGAGAGAGAGAGAGAGACAGTATACTCAAATGTGGCAAAATATTTACAATTGTTGAATTTAGGTGAATATAGGTATACATTCTACCATCCTTTCAACTATTCTTTACATTTGAAATTTTTCCAAATAAAAAGTTAGGAAAATAAGAATAGTCTATTCTTTATTAAATTCAATTTTAACTCAAATAGAACAGCAAGAATTACAAACAAAAAATCCTGCTTAAATGACAAATAGAAGGTATTCATGAACATTCTTTGCATGCTTTATGGATAAGTACTAGATATACCTGGTGAAAAAAACCTAAAGTTGAAAATTTTGTGCCTTTGTCTTTCCTAAGCCACATTGGTATCACACTGCTGAGCACATAGTCATTGATGAAATTTTATCATAAATCCCAAGTTTGATGTAACCATCTATCTTTGTGCCACGTGCACAATTATTTGTACGATATTAGTTTTGCTATGAAACCACCATATACTAAAGTATACTATAAAAATTAATCCAACAGAGATCAATCTTTCTAAGAAAAACCAGTATTACCCACATATAGATGTTCTTAAATAAAAGGCCTAAAAATTAGAATTAGATTAAAATATGAAACAAAGGAGTTTATACAACAAATGCACCAGAGAGAGGAAAGAGATGAAGTATACGCTCAACACTGTACACTTTTGTTGTGTCACAGTGTAGTTACAGCTATATAGCAGTGCAACAGCCAATGTGTAGATATGGACTCATTAGTTCAGGCAAATATTCCTTAAAGTATGTATTCCTTTTCTGCACAGTAATCAATGCTGCTGGAAAACAGTGCATGCTGATGCATTTATTTTGGATATAAAGTTTTTCCCATAAAATTGTATTTCAAGCTACTTTAGTTTATCTAAGAATGCAGGGATCAAATTTCTAAATTCTTTTTATTATAGAAAATGAATTTCAATTAAGGGAGTAGATGTGCATTAGCATAAAATAGTCTTTGGGGACAAGGATATAAGGGTCAGAAAAGAGTAATGTTTTATGACAGTATTCCAAAATTCTCTACATTCACTTTGAAATGTATAAATGTAAAAACCTGTACAGTAGTCTCAAATAAATTATCAGGCTAATGTGCAATGAATTTGAATTTTGTTTAAAATATCTAAATATATAATGAGTAAATCTACCATGCCATGTTTATGATATAAATTATTAAAAACAAGATGATGTGATTCTCCACAAATTAATGTTCACAACCTTTTATTAAATGTCAAAAATAACTCAAATATAAGAACACAACAGTGGAGTAAACAAAAATGTTGTGCCATTTCTACAACTTTGATCAGAAAAATAACAGTCTAGGTAGGAATCCTTCATGAACTCCTGGAAATGGAATTCATTGCTGCCAGCCTGATTGCCTGTGAATGTGCATCACATTCCCTCACTCAGGACCTCCTTTGTCTAGAAATGTCAGTGTCTTGAGAGTACAACTTAACATTTCAATAATATTTAATTGGGTCAGAAAAATCATAATAATGAAAAGTGCCCCAAAATAGGATAGCCTGCATCAGGAAGTTGTGAATTCCCTTTCACTGGACAACCTCTTAATTGTAGGGTCATGGTAGGGATGCAAGCACCAGATGGGGGATTGGATCAGGTCCCTTCGAACTCTAAATCTATTGCTCTATGATTCTTAAAGGCTTATAGATATAAAGAGGTGGATTCTTGTGGTTTTAAAAATCTAGGTATTTTTCATTTTTAGGAAATGCAAAAGTTACCTCCATTTTTTATTCTTCCTTTTCTGGAAAGAGAATAAATCTTAAAATGGTCTTCTCCTGTAGGTCCTTGACATTAATTATACATGTGAGGGAATAATGAGTGATATTTTGTTATTTCACAATGATAGCATGTAGTGATGGTGTTAGAAATACATTACTATACTGTGAGAGCAGACTCTGACCTGCAGCTACTAACCTGAATGAATTTACACTTGAATGAAACAAATGGTGTCCTATCATAGAAGGAGCAAGTGAAGCCTGCCTCCTATACTGGTTTTGGAAAATGACTATTATTGCACCAATGGAGTTTGAACAAGAGAGCTGGAATTAACATATCATGTTTCCTTACAAACATTTGAATTCAAGCTCCAATATATCATTTCAAGAGTTATTTTTAAAATTGTTTTGTGTGATTATCTAGCATCAGCATAGTTCATATGTAATATTAATGACTCTGATTCCACAAATATCTCTTACATTTTCCAAATTAAAGCCTTCACCCAAAAAAAGTAAGTCCTAATGGATAGTCAAGATAAAGGATATTTTGTCTGCATTAGAAGTAAAGCATGTTAATGTAAAGCACAAAGTACAATCACTCTGGATTATGGCTCCAAAGATTTCAGCTGCTTGAAAATAATTTGATGGAATTTTCATCTTTCATCTTGTTTATCTAAAGTCAGGAACAGTATAAATCATTCAGCCCAGAGAGGTTATTTGCCCACAAGATGATGATTCAACTGTCCAGAGATTTAATTCTGTTTCCAGCTGGCCTTTGAATGTAGGCAACTTCTCCAGCAATTTCTCCCCATGTGAATAATGATTTGAGGATTTTGTTTTTAACATCTCATCTTGTAACTGGTCAGTTTTCTCTCTATCATACCTTCCTCTCAAATATTTTTTCCAGAATTATCTCACACACCAAAGTCAGAACTGCTAAGTTAATTCTAATTTGCCATTTTTAATATCTTATATACAGGTAGGGTTAAAACTGAGATTTTAAGAAAATCTGTCCAACTTCTCCCAAGAAGATATACAAATGGCCAACAGATATATGAAAAGATGTTCAACTTAACTAGCCATTAGGGAAATGCAAATCAAAACTATAATGTGATATCACCTCACACCTGTTAGAAAGGCTATTATCAACAAGACAAATAATAACAAGTGTGAAGAGACTGTGGAGAAAAAGGAACCCTCATATGCTGCTGGTGGGAATGTAAATTGGTACAGCCACTATGGAAAATAGTATGAAGGTTCCTCGAAATATTAAGAAAAGAATTACCATAAAACACAGCAATCCCTTTTCTGGATATCTACCCAAAAAAATCTGAAAACATTTGTCCCTAAAGATTCATGTACCCCTATGTTCATTGCAGCATTATTCACGGTGTCCAAGACATAGAAACAACCAAAGTGTCCTTTGATAGATGATTGGATAAAGAAGATGTGGTACATATATGCAATGGAATATTACTCAACCATAAAAAAGATGAAATACTGCTATTTGTGACAACATACAAGCATAGCTGGATCTTGAAATTATCATGCTAAGTGAAATAAGTCAGATAGAAAAAGTCGAGAACCATATGATTTCATTCATATGTGGGATATAAAACTAAAAGCAACAAATGAACAAGACAAACAAACAAGCAAAAACTCATAGACACATACAATAGTTGAGTGGTTACCAGAGGGTAAGGAGGGGAGGGGCGGTGGCAAAAGAGGGTAAAGGGAGTCAAATATATGGTGACAGAAGGAGAACTGACTCTGGGTGGTGAACACACAACGTAGTATATAGATGATGTATTATGGAATTGTACACTTGAAACCTATATAATTTTACTAACCACTGTCATCCCAATAAATTTAATTTTGAAAAAAAAAATGTGCCTAAAATCTGCTTAGTTTGGTTTTCTATACACTTACAAATGGTTCCATTTTTAAACTTATTAATTCACTGATATTTTTATCTCAAAGACAATATTAATGAAAATTTTTATTATAATATCTTACATTTTTATTTCAAACTGCTATGAAATGTCAACTTCTATATATCTCTATAAGATGCTAGAAATACAAATATATATTTGTAATTAATTTCATGAAATGTTCATTGCACTGTTTTTATGTAAACAAAAAAATGAATGTTTATTTTAGGTCTGTTTCATACCTATTATTTCTCTGCTAAAAATTCTTAATAAATAGATATGGTACCCATCTAAAACCTATATATTTAGATAATCTAAGACAAATTATTATACATAAAAAGAACTTAAATATTTTTAAAATTTCATGTGTAAAACCAAGAAGACTACAATAAGATGATAACATTAATATTTAAGAGCAACACATTCATGTAACTATATTCAGATACTGATCTTATGTTATTTTTAAATGATCCAATTCCCTATTAATACTATAATAAAATGTTTTCCCCCTAAAAAGTTGTGGAGAAACTCAGTGACTATTATTCAAGGCCAGGGCTTACTAATGAAAAGTTAGTCACATTCAGATACCAACTGACAGTGGTCATTATGTACCAATTAAAATATGCCTTAGATTCATTCCCAACTCAAGAATGATATCCTGGTTTATAGGGCAGAAAATTAAAAAAATTTTTTATTTCTTTCCTTGTATGTTTGTACACCAGTATATGTAATCATAATCTAATAATTTTAGAAATAAATAAAATTTTTTGTAATAAATAATACAATTTTATATTTAAGAAACATATTATTCAAGTTACCAATAAGCAGAAACATATGATGTAAATCAAATTAACTTTAAATCTATCTGTTATTTTTACCTATATTTCTCAAGGATTACATAAGAAATTATTTTTCTGAGTACATTTCATAATATATTATTGAAGGACTAAGATACATGGAACTCAAAACTAAGATTATCAACATGAAAAATGTTCTATTATAAGACTATGAGACTTCTGAGATCCTGCCAATTAAATTTTTATTTCAAAGATCATTATATATGTTAGAGTCACACATGTCTGTAACTTTATTTTTTAAAAAATAGTACTTCTGAATTGCAGGTTTAAAACAACACTGAATTTGTTAGCATAAAATAGAATATAATCATAAATATAGAAAGGCTTATGTATTTGTATAACAAATATTTGAACATGTAGAGTACAAAATTAGACTTTTTAAAACCAATCATACTCAGAACTTGTACAATCAGAATTCTGTGAGCATTATGCAAGTTGTCTGAGGAGGCTGCATTTCCTGCAAGGATTTGCCATTGCACAAAATATTTTGGAACAAGAACTTGGAACATTCTTCATTCTCCTCAATAGTGGCAAACCTCAGTCTTTGAAAGAGGATTTGATTTAGAATAAGTTATACATCTTTTGTAAACAAAACTGATGGAACAAATTATCAAATCAATACCAATTTTTATATTGAAATAAAACATAATTGATTTTTGTGTGCTTCCTAAAATTGTCTTAAGGCATTTCTATAAATATTTTGTGATATTTTCATCCACAGTTTATGTTTTTAACTTCCTATAATGGTCAGCTTCAAAAGAATATTCATCTGAAATCTTTGAAACTTCATTACTTTTGACCTCAAACAAATGCATAACACTTTTTTATTTATATATTTTAAAAGGAAAAGAATAAGATAAACATCCACTGGTGTTTCCTATAACTACGACTTGTTGATTTTCTAAATATTGAAACTTATTTTTTTACTAAAAAGGTGAGCTACCTAAGGGATAGATAGCTGGAATAGGATAGAGTTTTTAACCTTGATATTATTGACATTTGGGGCAGGATAATTGTTGCAGGAGCTTTCCTGTGGTTTGTATGTTGTTTAGCAGCATCCATGGCCTCTACTCACTAGATGGCCAATAGCATCCCCTCAGATGTGACCATCAAAAATATTTCCAGACATTATCAAAAATGATTCCAGACAAAATCACTCCTAATTGAGAACCACTGGTTTAGGTGATTGGAAATATCCTTCTAATCCCAACAGCCTATAATTCATAAAACTATATAAAATACATGTGGAAAACATTGCTATATATTCTAAATATCCAAAATTAAATAAGTATAAAGAATTAATGTCATTATAATTTTTCAAGTTACACACATTTTCAAAACAACTTTGTAGTAAGATGATATAGTGACCATGTTTAAAATTTGTTGTTATAAGGCACAGACACGTAATATACTAAAAATATTAAGGTACACATTATGCACACACGTACACACTGATATATTAATATAACAAAGTTTGTATAAATCTGTAAATTTATGCATACTCTTAGCAAAGAATGCCTTAAAATAACATGACCATTGAATTCCTATTTAACAACCCTCAGACTCTAGAATAGCATACACTTTGTTATGATTAATAAATTTTTAAATGATCTCTCATAAGAGAAAACTAGATACAACAAACACAGTAGCCATTTAAGTAGAACCCTCCTGTAATTTTTAACTCAACAAATAATGCCTTATGTTACTTTCTTTCTCTGTAACATCTGAATTTCTATATAAGTGCTTTCTTTTTATATCTACCATCATAGTGACTCTGTCAGGAACTAGACTTCAATTGAGTAAATAATATATTTCCTAATATTTAAAATTTCTTTCCAGTTACCAATTTTTTCTAAACATTACATAGTTAACCAAAAAAAAAATCTCTTGTGACAAATAAACATTAAAGTACTATTAAATTCCCAAGTGCAACAATATTTTAGTGAAATAAAACAATAAAATACAGAATCACTGTAAATAGTAGCCCAACATTTTCTTTCTCTTCAAATCAACTTACCTCATTTCTGATTTAGTCAATATAATATATCCATAGATTACCTTGCAATATATTTCTACTGTGCTAAATCCAACTACAGGACTCAGTTTAGATCTACTAGTTATTGAGAAAACATTACTACTAAAAACCCTTATCATATATGGATAAAATATTCCCAGTGGTTAGAATTTTTTGTGTACTGGAGAACACCATAAAGCATAAATTATTAAGAATAGAATATTATGGATTGTGATGGTCCCTAAATAAAATCTGAAAGCTTGTCATAAAGTTGAAATGATATTCTGGTAAATTGACAAAATTAATATAAAATTTTAAGTCACAATTGTTTAACCATAAAGAGACTTCATGGTGTGCTGCTTTTCTTTTAATTAAATTAAAAAGTCTCCTCTGTAGTTATTGATGTGTGAACATATTTCCATACAGAATTATTTAAATGAAGAGCAAAGCATTCAAATATAGTCAAATATAATTGTTTACAGATACTATACATTCATTCATTAGCAGACTATCCCAATATAAAATAAAAAGTAAAGCATGCCATAGGTAATTATTACTGGCTTAGCTGTCAGTTAGTCAAATCAACTAAAAGGCCAATTATTCTGAGGATACCCAGGATGGAAGGCTCATTGTTGGCATGAGGTCATTCTGAGATAGTTATGGTTTCTTTTTGTGGTAAATTTATTTCCCAGAAAGAATACTTGGCATATAATTTCATATGCTATAACTCATCCTCAAACTTTAAATTTTAACATTTGAAGAAAAATAGAATATTGCCTTTAAGTACAAGTAAACTGTTAAAAGAAAAAGACAATAAAACAATTAGATTAAGTTAGAATATTTTCTTTTTTTCTAGTTTCATCACCAATATAACTCAAGAAAACCAGTATCTAATAAGTTTTCATTCAATTTAATAATCATATCCATAGTTGGTTTCTCAACATGGAATTGAACTTGTGGGTATATGTTCGAATAACACATTAAGAATACTAAAAAAAATTTTTTAGAATGTGTTTTCAAATTTGAGAAAACACTCAAGTACAACACATAGAAAGCTTAACATAAATTATCAGGAGTAGAAAATGCCATAAGTATCTAAAACTGATATAGTAAATATTTGTAAATATAGTCTTTCTTCATCTCAGAATTAAAATTAAATCACTTGTGACAAACATTAAAGTGCTATTAAATAGTACTATTAAATAGTACAGGGGCGTGGTATATTAAATTCCTTCCCTAGGCTCTGTCTGTATTCAGCATCAGGTTATTTAAAACATTAACTCAGTGAGAAAATGTTTTGAAGGGTCACTTTCTGCTCATTGCTACCTGGGATCTCTATTCATTACTCCCTCATGGCACTCCTCATAGATTGTCACTGACTGCCTTCATGTCAGTCTCCCCTATGGATTGTGTCCCAGACAGCAATGACTGGCTTATTCATTGCTCTAGCTCAGTGGTTCTCAACCTTCCTAATGCTGCGACCCCTTAATACAGTTCCTCATGTTGTGGCGACGCCAACCATAAAATTATTTTCATTGTTACTCTATAACTGTCATTTTGCTTCTGTTATGAATCGTAATGTAAATATCTTTTTGTTTTCCGATGGTCTTAGGCGACCCCTGTGAAAGGGTCGTTCAACCCCCAAAGGGGTCGCGACCCACAGGTTGAGAACCGCTGCCTAGCTCCGGCACTCCAGCTCTTAATATATGTGTATTGAGTTAAATCTAAGACCTAAAAAGCATGATATTTAATGGTTCTAAAATCTAGCTGCATTATAGAATTACCTGGACAGCTTTTAAAACATTTTTGCCCACCACTTAAATCAGAATCTCTGGGGTTGGAAACTCTGGGCTCTGTATTGTTTAAACGTCTTCCTAGATACCAAGAGGTAGAGAGAGGAGAAAAGGGGAGTTGTTGTTTAATGGATATAGTTTCAGTTCTGCAAGATGAAAAAGTTCTGGAGATCCGTTTCACAACAATGTAAATATACTGAACACTTCTGAACAATACACTTAAAAATAGTTAAGATGGTAAATTTTTGATATGTGTTTTTTACCAAAATAAATTTTTTTTCATCTATCCAGGTGATTCTACTGTACACCAGGTTGA
Source organism: Hipposideros armiger (assembly GCF_001890085.2). NCBI lineage: Eukaryota > Metazoa > Chordata > Mammalia > Chiroptera > Hipposideridae > Hipposideros > Hipposideros armiger. The sequence continues at coordinate 2,027,233 of NW_017731431.1, forward strand.
GATCCATTGTAAGTACACAGAGAATGTTAAGGTTCCCCCACAAACACTTCTGTTCATTGAGTGGGATGGAGGGGAGAGGGGAGACTTTACAATCTTTTCCAACCAGTTTCCCCAATTATATACCAAAAACTACTTGTTCCTAAAAGATGGAGTCCAAGACTAAATAAGTTTCAGGAAACCTAGATAACTTACCCAGAGTGAAAATGAGCATTAGGATATTTAAAAAGTTAAGAAATCCTGCTATCAACAAACCTGTTTAACTTCTTTGTTTCCAAGACTTATTTGACTATATTATTGTGAAAGAACACTTCCCCCTCAAAATGGCCCTAATACTTGAAAATGGAATACAGCATAGAGCAATGCCTCTCAACCTTTCCATGTCTATAGCACACTTTTGAGTCCCACAATCCCTAACATCAGCTTGAAGGGAATAAATGACACAAAGAGCAGGAGATGAGACAGCAATGATTACAAACCATCACTAGTGCAATAACCATAATGTCTAAACATGCATTCACAGTTATTGCATTACATTACTTTATCCCCCTTGGATGCTGCTTTGTGGTGGAGCTCCCTACAGCTGACCTCTCTTTCATACAAGTATGTTCACAAGGCAAAATTCTCACATGTCCTAATGAACATACACTGCCCTGACCCTAAACAATGCCTATTACCCTTACTCAAAGCAAGTTGCCCACCACGCTATATCCTATTTCAGTGCCATGTTTCTTCTCATACACAGCACAGAACAGCATCATATATGCACTCTGTTGTTAAACAATACATTCTACATGTTAATCAAAATTTGGTTTTAAAAAAAAAATTGGTTTTGAAGTACATGAGTATGTAGTAAGACCCAGCTTGAGACCCGCAGCCAGAGTAAGGCAGACCTGCTTCAGAAACAGCTATACCCACCCCCATGAGTTTATGTATAATACAAACCGTGGGTGGTGGGAAGAAATTCAGGCCTCGCATGCATCCTTGCCACCTTTAACCCAGCACTTTTCTGAGGAGTGACAATTTGCTTGATTCTGTGCAACACCTTTCAGTAAAGGAAACAGCATTTATCCGAAAACCAGGAGCAATGTAGATATGAAAGGGAACCTATTTTAAAGGTTTACATAGATATTTTATTCCCTTTTAATACAGAAAGGATACAGACATTGTTCAAATTTTATTTGGTCAAGGCATAAATCTGATGAAAACTACAGAGCACAATGATATTATTATAAAATTGTGCACTGCTCAATTCTGTGGTGTATTTGAGAGGCACGTAATTGGGCTCCTTTAATCCAGGCTGCAACCCATTGTGTTCTTTCTTTCACCATGAATTGCATGTAAGAATAGCCACCAAAAAAAAAAAAGACATCATGATAACCCTGTTTTCCTATTATTTGAAACATACTTGATAGTGCAGTCAACTTTGCAATGTAGTTATTTAGTGGAAGTGAAATTATAACATTATAACATAAAAGCTGCACTTTCAACTGAAGCATTAGGAAAATCAATCCCAAAACTCAAATCACTTGATATATTAAATATTGAATACGTACCTTAGGTAATTTTAATGCTATATAATGCTGTGAAGACCGATTGAGATAAAATTCAGCCACAATGCTCCTTTTTCTTTTTTTTGGCACATCTAGATTAATAAATGAGTTTTACTATTTTTACCAGGTTAACCAGTAAAGTTAGCAGAAAGAGAGACAGAAAGAGAAAGTTTGTACTCACACAAAGATTTTGAGCTAATTAGCTTTGTGACGATTAGAATTTTTTTTTGCTTATTTGAAACACATCAGCTGAGGTTGATGTAGTTTTCATATGTCTTAGTACTGTCTATGTTTATGTCAACACCTTTCTTTTTTAGTATGTTATGCAAATTATAGGTAATCAATTAAAATATAATTCATTGATTGGGAAAGATAGATACCATTAAAAAACACAATCATAGTTCATTTCAGAGTTATTGAAGAACTAAAAACTCAGTCACTTTATACTGTGAGCATGAGTCATATTATGAACTTTGTAGATCACTCTTATTTTTTAAAATACACTATATTAGAAATTCAATGAAGACTCAGGGGCTTATGTATCTTAATATGTATGCAACACGTACTTGAGGAGTTTGGTTACATTGGTATCTTAACTACTGAGACCTGATTTAGAATCTGAGGCTGTTATTCTCAACTGAAAAAATATATAAAAATCAAGTAACGGCCTGTTCTCTTAAGCAATGGGTTTGTTCTTTTTAAGTTATACTGCTATTTTAAGCTATATTTCTCTGCACGCAAATGGAAAAGGAGGAACAGATAATAATTTTCCTCAAAATATTTTATACCTTCCTCTCCCACAAAAGAAACCTGGTAAATAGACATTTTAAAAAGAATCGTAGTGGATTTGTAAACTAAATATTCCTCAAACACATTCATTTACTTGCATTATAAACATTACTCTAGCAAACTAAATCTAATGGACAGAAGTCAACATAAAGAGAAGCATCCCTCTTCATTTCCATATTAAAGGGCATTTTTCTTACAGCAAAGTGCAAGTTAAAGCTTTTCGAGGATAACCTAAACAAATTCCACATGCATAATTCCAAAGTCCACCATCCAACAAGAGAAAAAAAACATTCTTCTTTCTCAAGGTAGTACACATTTCGCTCTGAGAGGAGTCAACAATTTCTGGCTCCGGATATTCAGGCACACTCTGGCTTGCTCCCCAAAAGGCCATGTCATTCTCATATAACTTAATCAGCAGCTACATGGAGAAAAGCCACTGCAATCTTTCTGATCATTTTAATGAGGACCCCTGGCTGTTCAGTCATTGAAATATAATTGACTTGCTCTCCTCTTATTTTCATAATAGACACTCCAACCTAGATCACGTTTATTTGGCTATAAGAAATGTCAGGAAGAATTGGAACTTTTCTGAGTGTCCCCATTAAAACTGAAAACATGCCACCCTGTCTTTTACATGAGCTGCAATCATTTTGCGTTGGTCTCATTATGCAATACAAGATACAAATATTCCAGCCGCCCTTCTCACCAAACTAGGAAGACCAAGAAAATAAGCACACCAAAAATGTCTTCTTTTATCTGTACCTTCTTCTTACAACTTAATATTATTTGTCAAATGTTTCAGAAAACAGGCAATAGGAAAAATAAATACAAAAGTTACTGATGTTACTGATTTTTAGTAAGATTGCAAAGTAGGACTGATTCTTCTTAATAATTAATCTATTTTTATAAAATGCAAATTTTTTCTAAGAAATTGCATGGCCTGAGTTTGCAAAACTGGTGTACAAAATTAGTTACTTTATTCTTTGAAGTCATGAGAGTTCTGTGAATTACTAGTTCATATTCTGGTGCTTTCAAACATATTAATTAAAGCTTGAACAATCAAAAACTATTTGATAAGGTGAAACTTTAATTATGATATAAATTTAAAGTTGGTCCACTTTATTGGAAATATCAATAATTTCATAAACTCCTATAAAAGAGGTTAAGCATCTGGCCATCAAAAGTTTTCTTTTCACTGGAATATTCACAATTGAGATGTCATTCATCAGTTAAGTAATAATTACTCCATTTATTTCTATTTCAGTTAAGATAAATTTCTACTCATTATTGGCAGAAGTGTTGGGGAAAAGGAATTCCAATATTGTTAACTAATTTTGGAAGGAAGTTTAGCAATATTGGCTATTTTAGTGGTCATTTCTTTTGACTAAGCAATTCCACTTCTATGAATGTATCCTCTAGTTAAATGATTGCATACACACGTGAGCACACACAAACACACACACACAGAAATTTGTATACACATACATATACACAGATGTTTGTTGCACCATATTCTATATTTGCAAACAAAGAAAAACACTGGTAACAAATGTCCCAGTAAAAGGCTGACTAAATGAATGATGACTCATTCATACAACGAAATGCCATAAATCCTTTTTAAAAGAGTAAGGTAGGTACCCATGTACTGGCACAGATAAGTTAAGTGAATGATAAAGCTGCACAAAGCAGATAAAGTATAGTCTCTTTTTTAAAAAATAGTATAAAGTAAATGTGTTAAAAATTTTAGAGGAATATACAGCAAATTGTCAACAATGACTATCTCTATGGGATTAAATTAAGGAGTTCTCTATATTGTTTGAATATTTATGATTCATTCATTTATTTGACCCATATTTATTAAGTATTCACAATGTGCCAAGTAATTTTCTGGGTGCCAGGGATATAGCAGTGAACAAAACAAAGTCATGAGTTTGAGTTACTTTTAAAATCAAATGAAACAGTAAAATTTAAAAATTTTCTGGAATTTCAGCTATTACAAGAAAATTAAGAAGTGGGAGCCATTAATCTCATCATCCCTATCGAAATTCTTTATCCTTGTCATTTCATTGCTCAAAACTTTTTTCTAACAGAATAATCATGGCCAGATCTTAATAATAGAAGCCATCATTAAAACAATCTCTTCTAGGTTTAACACTATTATGAAAAAGAGTGTATGATATTTTATCATCCAAAACTTAAATAGTTTTGTTGGTATATACCTGAACAAGCGATTATATAAGAGTAATGAAATAACTTGAGCTCTCATTACAGATACTTTATATGAAATAGAATAACTATGTGTTCATAATATGGCAATGTAGCCAAACACATGAATACTTTCATAAATCTTAAATAATAACAATAGGTATTCATAGGTATATAACCATGGGTATTCATAGGGATATAACCATAGGTACATGACCACAAGATAATATTAAGTTTCTATTAACTTTAGTAAATACCTATGAAAAATGTGTTTGGTTTAAATAACCACCTGAACTGGACAGCAGAGTCATCTGGGATCAGAGAGACCAGGATTTGAATCCCTATTTACCATTATTGGCTTGGTGAGTCCAGTGAGTTACCTTATACCTCTGAACCTCAGTTTTTCCATCTGTAAAATGGGAAAGAGTCACTGTGAGGGTTGCGTGCATGAAGCCCATAATTCAGCCCAGTGCCTAGTGCATTGTGAACATTGAGTCGTGTCAACTCTTATTAGTGCACTGTACTCTACTGGCGTGAAACCTAAGTCACCAAGAATATTAAGTTTATGGGTCTAGGGCCAGCCCAGTGGCTCAGTTGTTAAGAGTTAGCTTAAGAGCATGAGCTCTGGGCCACAGGGCCGCCAGTTCGATTCCTACATGGGCCAGTGATGCTGCGCCCGAGCTGAGCTGCTGCTGAGCTGCCAACAGGTGGCAGGATGGCTCAGCTGGTGAGAGCACGTGCTCCTAACAACAAGACTGCCTGTTTCATGGTGGGCTACACCCGCCAGCAACTAAGACTGAACTCTGCACCTTGAGCTGAGCTTCCACCTGGATGGCTCAGTGGTTAGAGCATGCGCTCTTAACAACAAGGCTGCTGGTTCAACTCCCGCATGGGATGGTGGCTACGCCCACCCACAACTAAGACTGAACTCAGCACCTTGAGTTGAGCTGCCGCCTGAATGGCTCAGTGCATAGAGCGTGCTCTCTTAACAACAAGGCTGCTGGTTCAACTCCCACATGAGATGGTGGCCACACCCACCTGCAACTAAGATTGAACACAGCAGCACCTTGAGCTTAGAGGCCACAAGCTGCCGATGCGCAGCCAGGTGGTGACTGGCGCCCTCCACAACTAAGACTGAAGAACAACAACTTGGCTGGTCCCCTTCTTCAGTTCCCCAACACTGTTTCCCTCCCCCAGTAAAAAAAAGTTTATGGGTCTGTAATATTTCAATACCGTATTCAATTTATCATTAACATATTAGAAGCTTTTAAGATTGCCATTAATGTTGCAAGAGTATAGTGAATTTTATAAAAACTACTCTAATTTTATTGTAAAATGTGTAAAGGTTAATATTCATTCATATGTTTCCATTTTATTAAAATCTAGTAGGTATTCCCTCAAAACTTTCCTACTGTCATATTTGCCCCCCTGAAATTAATTTAAAAATCTAAACATTTCTTCAGAGAACTTACTTGATTTTAATAAAAACTCATTACACTTACTAAAGGCAAAATTTTTAGAATGGCCTAACTGATGGATACAAAATACATAAGGGGGATAAACCAACAAACTCTAAATATCTGTCAAGAAAGCTTGTAATACAACACCTTGTAATACAATGCTCCACTGACAGTGAGACTAATCAATGTGAATAAAAAGGGTTTTATACTTTAAACAATATTACTCAGAAAGTGGACTCATTGGAATCAAGGATGAATTGCCTAGTTATCAACTTCCAAAGGTTCGGGTATGTACTTGTGCTACAGCTAGCTGTAATTGAAAAAATTGCCACTAGATGACAGTGTGGGTCGAATAGTCAAATAGTTTACAAGTTCTATCTTCAAATTTGGTACCAGACTCAGATATAACACCGCCGGACTCCTTGTTAGCATCAAAAAAAGACCTCTTCGTGAATAAAAAAATATATATTCAAAACATAAATAAGAGTATGTAAAAGAGTTAGATTTTTTAAAGACAGTCCATGAAAAACACTCCTCTAAAACTTGAAAGTCAGCACACTGAAGAAATCAAAACAAAGGTAGAAACTGTTCCTGGCCTTGATTACGGCTTATTCAAAGACTAGTCCCTTGAAAAATAATGGCCAAGAATAAAGCCCTGGCCTGTCAACTACAATGAACTATTCGCAAAGGAGTTTGTCATACAGTTCACCCCAAAGCAAGAAGACCTGTACTGACTGATCTTTTGCCATCTACCCACCATTGTGACTCTTCAAAAAATTCTGGCTGTGATGTTCACCTGTTATCGCCTAATCTTGAGTGGCAGCTTTAAAGAGTAAAAGATCTTTGAGTCAATGGTAATAGCTCATCCGGAAGCAAGAGCAGAGCAAGGTAAGGTACCACAGGGGTGAGGGATCGGGGGCAGCCAGCATGGGAGTTAGAACCCAAACAGGATGGGAAGAGCATCCTCACAAGTGAGAGCCTGGCATGTGATGTCAGAGCCAGATTCAGGTGAAAAAGGAAACCACAAGGTGTTTGATCTGGCATGGGGAGTTAGATCCCAAGCAGGGTACAAAGGGTCTCCACAAATGAGAGGGAGTCGTGGCAGAGATAGAAAACTGGTTACATACAAGAGGGTTGATCTATAACAAAAATAAAACAATCCAGCTTTCTCACTGTCAGAGATGGGAGTTACAAATATGGAAAGGGAAAACCAGTAGGAACTCTGTAATGTTAGATTGAATTCAATGCATTGGTATGAACTATGGTTTTCAATATATATGATATACAAATATAAATGTAAAAATTTTGTGTGAATATGTACGTATACATACATGTATATTCCCTAGCTCTTTCCACAGGAACACCTAATGCCAGGGAACAAACTTATTGCTCAGATATCAGTTTCCAAATATCATTTCTCACTAAAAGGAACAAAGATCTTTTGAAAAGTAGTCAGTTTCAGAATGAGGCAACCAAAGTACAACATGAGCCTAAAATTATCTTCTTGTGTCAGAAAGGAAGGAAGTACTCAAAGAATGATGGGGACAAGTCAAAAGGGTAGAGAAACCAGCTTGAAGAAGTTCTCACTGGCCAAATCTGGGATAATTTGAACATTAAAATAAATCATGATAACATGGGATTTTAACCTGCCAAATAGCAAGACATCACAAATTCCTACATCTAAAAATAAATGAATAAACAAATTAGAAGATTGAAGAAGAACAGGATACTTACCTTGTTTCAAAGTAACTCCACACAAATACTTATTAATCACAGAAGGGGAGAGTAACTTTATGGTAGATAAGCCTGGCAAACACCATCTTAGTCAAACAAACAAAGGGAACATCTCCAGTGATGAGACAATCAAAATTGTGTTACCCAATAATATGCAGTGAAAATAGTGTCACATCTTTGATCTTCCTGCCAAAAATGCACAACCTGAATCTAATCATGAGGAAACAGCAGACAAATCCAAATTGAGGGACATTCTACAAAGCAGCTGTCCTGTAATCCTCAAAAGTTTCAGGTCATGAAAGGGAAGACTGAGGAACTGTACAAACTGAAGGAGATTAAAGATAAGTGACACCAAATGCAACCCAGGATTCTGAACTAAATCCTTTTGCTGTGAAAGAACTAAATCCTCTTGCATATACAACATTGAGATAATTGCTAAAACTTGAATGGGGTATGAACATTCAATGTAATAATCTATCAATGCTAATTTTCTGACTTTAATGGCTGTATTGTTGTTATGTGGGAAAATGTTTTTATGTATAGGAAATACGCACTAAAGTATTCAGGAATGAGGGGTCATCAGTTTGGCAACTTAATTCTCAAATGGTTTAGGGCTTTTTAAAAATTCTTTTCATTATATAGCCAATGTTTTATAACTTTGTGGTTGTTTCAAAAAATAATATAAAATAAATTCATCAAGCTTTTATTTTTTCCAAAGCAAAGATATTAAAGACAAAGTTAATCATCTTCCTCCATTCTTTCTCTGTCCCTATGTCCCTTAGAAACAATGTTACCATCCTGATATTTATACAAACATATTAAACATATAGAGGAGATTTACTATTAATGACCCTCTTGAAGAAAAAAATCTCTAGATCCCTGGAAGTAGCAAAAATAAAAAGATACAAAACAATCATCATGTACATATCCAGTTTAACAAATAAGATGGTTGGACTTTGAAATGCATTACAAAATTCTAAAGCTTACCTGTGATTACTCGGGTTTTCTCATTAAGGGCACATTAAGCACATGAATCACATGCCCAAATACACTGAATGACTGCATGGAAGCTTCTGAGGTTTGAAAAGAGAGAGAGGCTCACACCCTTCTTAAAATGTGGAAACCAGAACATAAGACACTATCCCAAGAGGGGTCTGGTCAGGGCAACGTGCTATGGTGCTCTCTCTTCCCACTTTCTAGAAGTCACTGGATGCCTATTCCTATTAACACAGTCTTCTGTTACTTTCACTTTTTTCCCAGCTATATCACTCTGCAGATTCAAAACATACTGATTTCACTAAAATGCCTACTTTTTAAAATACATAGTGCTATTAAAACACAATACTCAACTCTTATCCTCCAAGTGCGAGTGGTGCTAAGAGCTTTTTTTTGTTTTCTGTCATTCTCTTTTTGGATTCTTATTTTTTTATGCTGATTTAATCAGTGTGACTTCATCCATGGCACTGATAGGACTAAAAAGATATGTCTGAGGACAGAGTTCTCATGCTTGTTCCTGGAGACCTCTCTTTTTAGTGTACACTAAATCTAACCAGGTGAAAGGGCAGTTAAGGAAAATGTCCTCCAATCCATATTTCCATATTTTGATAGCAAGAATTTTTTTTAAAATATATTAATCTCCAATGCCAAGCTAGGAAACAGTCATACTATACCTGGCGTATTTTCCTAATCCATCAGTCTACTGATCCTAACAACAAGTTAAATGGAATAGTCTGTGTCCGCTCATTATTCATGCAATGCTCTTTTCCTGATGCCTAGCAAACCTTGATTCTAAGTGCAACTATGTCAATTTTACATTATCTATTGAAAATCTTACCCAGTCTTCTTAGTAATCAAAGAAATGCAAATTAGAAAAGAAGCGATAGTGCATCTTTCACCTACCAGATGTGCAGAGTTTGTGGTCATTTCTAGTGTTGTCAAAACTGCAAGGGCATCAGACTTTTGTGCAACTGAAGGTTGTCTTTCTTGATGGCAATCTGACAGAAGTATCTAAACTCTAGAAACCGTAGATTCACTTTGTTCCAATAGTCTCTCTTCTGGGAATTTATCCTAAGGTCATCAGGGATGTGCACGGAGATGTAGCTACCAGTACGTTCTCTCCTCATGTTTTTAATGGGGTGGGGGTAGGTAATATGCTAAAAGTCCAAAACCAGAAAATTCACTGGGTGTATATCTATACAGTGCAATATCCTGCAACCACTTAAAATGATGTTCTAAAATGTTTAATGTCCAAAAATAGTGATCACAACTGGGCAAAAAAGGCAGGTTACAAATCAGAATATCTAGTATGAGCTGCGTGTGTTTGTGTGTGTGTGAGTGTGTGTGTGTGTGTATGATGTACACATACAAATGACTAAAATGTATATGTCAAAATAAGCAGAATGATTGTCTATAGATTATGATGTTCAAAAAAATACTTATCTCATTCTTTTTGATTACCTATATTTTCTAAATATTATTCAATACACATGTATTTGATAAGAAGAAATAGCAATAACAGCCACTGTCTATTCCTAAAAAAAATGGCTGAAGCTACTAGTAGAGTACAAGTGACCTGTTTTCATTTTCTCCTCTTACTCTCCATAGTACTATGTTCTAACTTTGTTGTAGCCTTTTCACATCCTGCTTCATATACACCAGTATGATTTTACTTCCTTACTAAATTGAAAAGCCTTTAAATTCTGAGGTTACATTTTAATTCCACATATCTCCACCACCATAAAGAATATTATTTGACAATGTGAAAGAAGATATATAAATAATGGGGGGGTAGCATGAATGAATACATGAATGTTCACTGAAGATTAAATGGGGATAAACATTTTTTCAAAAGAAAAATCCAGTGGTAGTATCTACAGTTTCATGGGTGTTTGACATCCAAAAACGTTGCATGGGGCTCAGCCTTTCTGGAAAAAAAGGTTAGGCAGATCTGAACTAGGGGACTCCTAGATTGCTAAAGAACAGAGGAAAAGGAAGAGGGCTTTGATAATGGGGTATTTACTGCCAGGGTCTCAGTGAGGCACCCTACCTGCCTGCTAAAATGCTGCAACTCCTGTTTCCAGACAGGTGAGCCACAGACATTGGCCTCCTCTTGCCTCAGGTGTCTCCAGAATCATCCCATTGTTAAAGCTTTGGGCCTGTGCATGCACAGTGAGCATCTACGCTTTCTTGCTTCATTGCAAGCTATTGTCAACCAACGGGGGAAAAAGCTCCGCAATGAGTGCCTTAGGACCAAGCACTTCAGTTCCCAAAAGATCTCTTCTACCACAGCTCACTTCTCTTTTTATGTTCCCAGCTCAAATTTTAAAATTGTTGTTATTGTTAAATTTTCTAGACATTTGTTTTCTATTTTAGGCATGCTTATAAAAAGTAGGACTCCAGTTCTAAGGGCAGGCATTTGGACCTTTCTGGCAGGGACTCCTGCCCTGGGCAAGCACACTTGATGATCACACGGTACACGGTCCCTTCTCTCATGGCCATCTGCTAGACTGGCTCTCGGCCCATGCACAAGCTCACTGAATTGTTTCACTAGGACACAGGTGCCAGGCTATCATGGGTCTAAATGAGCAGCCCACATAATACAGCAAAATGTTCCTCTTGCCTTCAGGAAGATCCTCCCCCGTGACAGGCTTACAATAGTGTCACTATATGGCTTCTGAAGCTTGATTAAAACCAGAGACATGGATAAGCCAAAGAAAATGTTCTAAGACTCAAACCCTGAGAGATGAGTGGTCATAGAACAGAGCAACAGTGGTCGTGTTAGCTACAGTGCAGGTGGAGGTGTGGGGTGGACAACAATCCTAGGAATCTAGAAGGAAAAAAGTCATCCCCCCACATGTATGTAAAATCAAGGAAGGAAATATAAATCGTGTGTGTGTGTGTGACTGTGGCTTAATCTACAGCAGAGAGAAGAATAGATAACATGGATGCGTAGAAGTTGGAGCCAAAAACATGAGTGCATGACCCAACTCTGCCATTTGATGAGACCTTCTGCCAGCCTCCAAATCTCAATGTTCTTAACAGTTAAATGGGGATAATAACAATATCATATGTCATTATCACTATGATTGTGTAACAATCACTCCAAAACTTAGTGGTTTAATCCTTACATATGCTGTCTACAAGAGACTCACTTCAGATTGAAAGACACACACAGACTGAAAGTAAAGGGATGAAAAAAGATATGTCATGAAAATAGAAATGAAAAAGCAAAAAAAGCAATGGTGGCAATACTTATACCAGACAAAATTGACTTTAAAACAAAGACTATGACAAATAAAAAAGAAGGACCCAGTAATTCCACTTCTGGGTATTTATCTGAAGAAACCCAAAATGCTACTTCAAGGAGACATGTGCATCCATAAGCTTATTGCAGCATTGTTTGCAATGGCCAAGATGTGGAGGCAGCCTGGTGTCCTTCAATGGATGAATGGATAAAGAGAAGGTGGTACATGTATACAATGTGTCTGGTTTTTTTTTTTCTTTAGCTGAACCATCCTGCCACCTGGTGGTAGCTCAGCTCGGGCCGGGAATCGAACCAGCAACCCTGTTTCTCAGAGCTCGCACTCTTGAGCGAGCTCTTAACCAACTGAGCCACTCGGCCGGCCCGGTACATATATACAATGGAATATTGCTCGGCCATGGAAGGGAATGGGTTCTTGTTATCTGCAGTGGCCTGGATAGACCTGGAGGGTATTGTGCTGAGTGGAGTGTCAGACAGTGAAAGACAGATGCAATATGATTTTGTTTATATGTAGACTCTAAAGAACAAAATAAACAAACAAAACAGAAACAAACTCATAAATACATACTGATGGTTGCCAGGTGGGAGGGGGTTTGGGAGTATGGGTGAAAAAAGAGGAAAGGATTAAGAAGTACACATTGGTTGTTACAAAGTAGTTATAAGGATGTAGGGTATAGCACAAGGGATATAGTCAATAATATTGTAATAACTGTGTATGGTGTCAGATGGGTGCTAGATTTGTTGGAGTGATAGATGGGAGGGGGTTGGGAGGAAGGGTGGAAAAGGGAAGGGATTAAGAAGTACAAATTGATAGTTACAAAATAATCATGGGGATGTAAAGTAAAGCACAGGGAATATAGTCAATGATATGGTAATAACTATGTATAGTGCCAGGTGGGTACTAAACTAGTCAGGGGACCACTTCTTAACTTATATAAATGTCTAACCACTATGCCGTATACCTGAAACTTATATAAAATAATATTGAATGTTAACTGTAATTGAAAATTTTTAAAAGGGGGAAAGGTGAAGGGGAATAAGAGGTCCAATTAGAGAGAAAGAAGTAGCTGACCATTTTAGGTCCCATCCCTACTTGTCAAGGTTGCCCCCAAAAGGGTTTCATTCTCCTGTACCTGCAGGTGGACACTTCCGAGTGCCCACAGAGTTTCCTAAGATTTTCTACCTGCAGGTGTCAAAGAAATCCCTGGAAGGAAGCAAGAGGTGCTCTAAGCACAGGCCTGAGGAGAGGCAGTATTCAGATGTATCCAAGTAAGGCTGGCAGAAACCCTCCCAGAGCTGGTCACTACAGCAGTGGCTAGACTCAGAGGGGAGGCAGAGGAAAGTCCAATACAGTCATAAGAACTTCCTTCTCCATCAAGCTTTGTATTGTCTTTCCATTCCTGCCCACCCCCCACCACCACCACCAACACCACCAAAAAGCATTAACATTGTACTTTTGAAGCAGAATTTGGTATATAAAAACATCACCAATTGCTTGTATATGTAAGGAATATTTCTGGAAGGGTGCTCAAGAATAGGTGCTTCTGTGAAGGAGAATTGAAGATCGAAGAAGATTTACACCATATATCTTGCTGTATCTTAAATTTTGAATTATGTGAATGTATCATCCATATTGCCCACAAAAAAATAAATTTTGTTTTCAAGATAAAAATATAAGACACATTAAGTTAAAATATATTTTAGAAAATTTTAAAAGAAAAAAAAGTACAGGGATTTGATTGAAGATGGAGATTTGAATATATACACTTACCTCCACTCTATCTGAAACCCTATAAAATGAGAGTGAAGAGATGTTTTTAAACATAAACTAACAAAGCAAAGGCAATAAAAGACAATGAAATGGCAATAAAATTTTGAAAGATGGAAAGTATTAGTACAGGGATTTGATTGAAGATGGAGATTTGAATATATACACTTACCTCCACTCTATCTGAAACCCTATAAAATGAGAGTGAAGAGATGTTTTTAAACATAAACTAACAAAGCAAAGGCAATAAAAGACAATGAAATGGCAATAAAATTTTGAAAGATGGAAAGTATTAGTAGATGCATGAATGATAACTGATCCAGAGGACTAGCGAAAGCTGAAACTCATGTCAAGCAGTGAGAGAAACCAAAATGTACACCGATATGTACCACAGAACTCCAGACATACTCCAGAATTAGAGGGACAGATACCAATTAAAATGGAGTGAATAATGGCTAAAACCGGGATAGATGGTTTAAGTCAGTTTAGGAAGAAGTTAGACCTTGGATTCCCTCCTCTCCCATCCTACTAAAAGACCAGAAAAGATAAGCTAACGGGACTCTGTCTGCTCTGAGATACATGGGGCAGAGGTGGGGATAGAAGTGTCTATTGAAAACAGGATTAAGTCTACCTGTACATACTGAAAGGTGAAGCACCCAAGCCCCTTCTCCACTCAGTTCTCAGAATGCTGGCAACTTGGTTTATACCCTTTAAGCAGGAAACTGAAAAGCACTTCTCTAGAAGGTCTGAGCAACCCAACAGAGAAGACCTAAAGATACTGACAGCCAAACATTCCTCCCAAGAAAGAACTGAACTGGGCCACCCATAAGGTAAGCCCACAAGCCCTTCTTTCTCCATACCCAGAGCTTCTAGTCAGCTTTGTGGTGTCCCTGTTTTAAATAGGAGAGGACTGCTAAGGATCATATAATATTAAGGAAAGCCAAAAACCAAAGGAACTCAGAAGAAACGGTGATAACACTAAAGAATTCTTTTTTAAAATAAGGTAAAAATAAACCTTCAGCTTAGTATCCTCAGAAGAATCAGAGACTATAATACTGCACCCACACAACAAGAACATAATTTTATTTTAAAACTTCAGAGACTTCATGGAAATTATTCTTGAAATTAAATGTTATGATAGCAGCAGAAATAAAATTTTCAATAGAAGAGCTGAGGCTCAAAGGTAAGATAATCTCCTCCCAGAAAGTGAAACAAAAAGGCAAAGAGCTATAAAATATTAGAGAGAAGGCTAAATTAGTCCAGCAGGTCCGATATTCAAATAATAGAATTTTCAGAAAGAGAGAAAATCAAAAAACAAAGGGGGAGAAAAATTACCAAAAATAATTCAAGAAAAATGCTCAAAATTGAAGGATAAGAGTTATCAAACTGAAAGGACCCACTAAGTGCTCAACACAATAGGTTAAGAAAAAAAAAAACCTCAAGGCATATCAGAGAATTTTCTGAAAACTAGGAGCAAAAAGATTTTTTAAAGCATGAAGAGAAAAGTAGGGAAAATTGAGCATTAGATTTTTTTGACAGTAACCCTTGAAGCTACAGAATAACAGAGAAATGCTTTTGAGCTTCTAAGAGGAACATAATCCCAACCTGGATTAACCCAGACAAATTATCAATAAAGTATGAAAGAGGAAAAAACACTTTTCAGACATGCAAGCTTTCAAAAATAAACCTCCCCATGCACTTTCTCAGAAAGCTACTGAGAGATGTGCCCTTCCAAAATGAAGAAGTGAACCAAGAAACAGGGAGACGAACACTCCAGGAAATAGACATCCAGCTCAAGACAGAATGAACTAGACAAAGGTAAACCCCCCCAGCAGTGGTGAGGGCACGTGCAGCAGCCTAAGGCCCAGACTGAAGCAGTCCAGAGAACCAAGGAGAGAGGTCTTCAAGAGGATAAAACAGAGAAAACACATGATGGTTTGGAAGTATTTAGAGAAACTTTAAATTTATGATGAAGGGATTAGGGATAAATTAGTGAAGAGTACATAAATAAATAGTGAAGCAAATGAAAAGGGCAAACAATAATTAACTCCAAGACAAACAAAGCGCACTACCAAAAAGGAAATATAATCATGGTATGTATAATGGTTCAACTGTAAGTAGCATTTGTGTACATGGTCATAATAATATATAAACAGTGAATACTGACCTAACCAAAAAATCTTAAAATGACTATGTCGAGAGGATGAAGGGAATGATAAGTAATTAAAAGGGTGGCCATTAGCAAAAAATTATTAATTAAAAGGCCAAATTCTTGTATTCCTTTGTGGTAAGACTATAAATAGTGCTTAAAACTGAAGTAACATGCAGTTACAATATAAACATGATATTCACAGATATGGAGGTAAATATCAAAAGAAAAACAACTGAGGTTGTTACATCCAGAGAACAGGATAGTAAAGGGGAGGGAGGGAGATTGAAGGGAACTGCTATTTTATTTAATAAAACTTACAGAACATTCTGAATGTGTAAGTTATTTATATAGCAAACTTTGTTATATATTACTTTTTTAAATTAAGAGACAGAAAATTGAATGTGTAATTTATTTGTATATCAAACTTTGCTATATATTATTTTTTTAAATTAAGACACAGAAAATGTATATACATAGCTCCTTAACTTGAACAGAACTATTATTATATTTATACACTTCCTTCCAGTGTATTCCAAATTCCTTTTTGAATATATTCTCATATTTCTCACATATTTCACATGCTCGTGAATTTTATATCATGTTTTTTACTTAAAATATTTCAAGAAACTGTTTCTACATGCTTCCTATTATCTTAATAATTTCATCAAGTTATAATACAAATCAAGCAATAATCAAGTGATAATTACCAATTTAATTTGCTTAGTGCTATGGATGGAATGTGTCCTCCCAAAATTCATGTGTTGAATACTAATCACAAGGTGATGGTATTAGTAGGCGGGACCTTTGGGAGGTGATGAGGTCAGGAAGGCAGAACCCTCATAAATGGAATTAGTGCTCTTATAAAGATGCCTGGAAAGCTTCATTGTCCCTTTTTTCATGTGAGTTACAGTGAGAAGGTGTCTGCCTGTCTGCCTGTGAAGAAGCAGGCTCTCACCAGACACAAATTTGCCAGTATCTTGATCTTGGACTTCTCAGCCTCTGAAACTGCAAGAAATTTCTGTTGTTTATAAGCCACCCAGTCTCTGGGATTTTATTAGAGCATCCCAAATGGACCAAAACAGACAGATTTTCAGATATGAGACTTCCTGAGTAAAAAAGACTTACATTTTTATAGTTGCTACACACTGTTTTGCATCAAATTTTGGAAGAACATTTAACATTTAGATTAAGATTATAACATTTTTTTTAGCTCGCAGAAAACCACATCTGTTCAAATTTCAAATGTTTTGTAATTAACATGCTCAAAAACACAGCCACGAAACAATTTCTGAAAGTAAATCATGAAACCTAACCAGAGAAATGCAATAAAATTAATTATATGTTTGTACTTGTTACAAAAGAGATGGTATTTTTTGCAAAAGAGTAAGATTTTTCAAGGTATCAAAATGGGTTTATTTCACTTAAATTGAAACCCACTTATTTCCTCAAAAACCAACAAAGGAGATTCATCAATCTCCTACAATAGTTCTCCAGTTCAGTTACTTATCAAAGAATCCCACTGACAGTTGTCGTGACCCAGGTCTGTGTGTTAAAGTGCTTTCCCTGTGGAAAGAAATGAGTCTGTCCTCTACGAGGAAAATGTAGAGACAGTGACATTTGAGGAATACCACAAGGATTGACTTTTCCCTGTCTCTACAGACATTGTAGACTCCAGGATAAGAGGTATTAGTTGGGAATCACATACCACACATCCAAATATTTACAACTTTTAAATCATGCTAACACATTGTTAAATCAAATACCGGGGGTGCCAAAAAAATTTATACACATGACTTGTATTCATCTTTTGTTATCGGTATCTACTGAGTATTACAATTGTAAGACAGTTTTTTCCTTTCTTAAAATGTGATATACACATATATATATTTTTTGGCATCCTCTGTATGTTGTATGTTCCCACATTGTTAAATGTTAACATCAAAACAAACTGGAAAGCCAAGTCCAAATTTAGAATTCTCAGACTCCTCAGAACTCTGCAACAGAATACGGTGCTGAAAAAAAAGAGCAAACCCCCAGCCCACTGCCCACCCTCCTTTCCTTCTCACACCCACACAGGTCTCACATACACACTGTGCACTCCAGCCACCGCACTGGGGCTCAAACCTCCACCTTCCCAAACAGTACCCTGGCCACCTTTTGAGCCAACTAACAGCAGAGTCCATTCCTGAGAGAATAAAACCAGGGAACAGGCCTGTACATGCCCTAGAAGCAGGGCCAGGCTGTTTACACAGGGCATTTCTGGGAGAAACAGGCTCTGGACAGGCATCTCTGCTTGGCCCCCCAAGATTCCTTGTCCTAGGGAGAGGGACAAAGCCAGAGGAGGACCAGATCAGGTCTCTATAAAGCACAAGTCCAGAGTAGATAATCATCACATTGTGGCCCAGAGACAGTACTGTCACAGATATGTGATTCTTACCTTTAGAGGCATTTCTCTGGATCAAAATATTGTTCTCAGAAAGCATGAACCAGGGATCTTTGTCCTTCCTCCCTAACCTTACATGAGCACATCTTTAGGATCAGTCTACCTGATTG
Source organism: Hipposideros armiger (assembly GCF_001890085.2). Lineage (NCBI taxonomy): Eukaryota > Metazoa > Chordata > Mammalia > Chiroptera > Hipposideridae > Hipposideros > Hipposideros armiger. The sequence continues at coordinate 2,045,705 of NW_017731431.1, forward strand.
TCACCCAAGAAATCAGAAAGAGGGCTTTGAGAGAGAATGTGCAGGTGAAAGGGCTGCCTGAGAAGCCAGCCCAGGGGGGACCCTGAGCAAAAGGATGTATTTGTAGCCTGAGCAATGGGCTGCAGGAAAGGAAAAGAAGCTTTGACACAGGCCCTGCCCCCCTAGTCTCCTCCTGGCTGCCCTGGGAGATGGAAGCCAACTAAGAATGGGGAAGACAAAAATGAAATTGGGAAGTGGGGGAGCCTCCCATGCCTGTGTCCAGGTTTTCATTTTTCATCATCCCGTACAGCAGGTCTATCTTTCACACGAGTAAAATACATGGCCAATTACAGCAGTGTTTCCCAAACAACAGCTTTCAAAACCCTTAGATTTAAAGACAATAATGGCATCAGTTCCGCTTCTATTTTTCAGGAATATCAACACTTGGAACATTAATCTAAATAATTTCTCCAATAAAACAGAATGATTTGAGGGCCTGCGAATATGAGCAAGATCGATAGGGAATACTGTCGCTGACGTCCTACTCGTCATTCATCACGTAGCTAAACACCAATCGTTACGGAGGTTTTGACTATCATGCAGCTTTAGATGCTTCCGTTTTTAATCACATAGCATTTAATTTATAAATAAAGACCAGTTAAAAACAAGAAGCGTAAGGGTTACTGCCGTGGAATACAAGTTGATATAAGGAGCATTAAAATGAAAGTGTAATTATACAAAGATAATTTTTACCCAATTAATAAATTGCAGCCATCTGTTTATAATTCGCAAAAAAACACATCAAGATGTCTCCAAAATTTGAAAATATAATGTCAAAAGGATAAAATATAGTAGCTATCAATTTGTCTTTGCATTTCTTGGGAATAAAGACTAATCATCCAACAAATGTTTCTTTGAATTAGAAATCTTGCAGAAAGCAGCCTAAAGAATTCTATTATTTTATCTCTTAGAAATAAAATGAAAACTATGAAAAATAAATAACTTTGAGTCCAAAATACAAAAATTATAAACAGTCATAACAACAGTTTTATCTATCTTGATACTTCAAGATAAAATTAGACTGTTATATCCAAGTAAATATATATTAAGTACCTTAAGCCAAATGTAATACATAATTTACTGATTTATCAATAAATTATCTTTTGTTACATAATTAATTTTAAATAAATTTATTCACATGTACCACATAAAAAGGAAGAAACATGTTAAATTTTTCTTTATATAATATAAAATCCTTAGGATTGAATTTTAAATGAATTCTATAATCTAATCTGAAATAATGCTCTTCAAAGTTAAAACATTTTTACTTAAAAATCATTTCTGTAGAATATCCATCAAAAATAACAAAAAAATTTTGAAGTTTTTGAGGGGATTTACCAGATTATAAGTAACTGTGAAAGGGATTCATAAATCAAAAGTATTCAGGAGACAGTGGGTTATAGAATTATAGGGTTTATAGGTTTATAGGGTTAATATCAGGACTTCCAGAAACTCTAGTACTATCTGCTGGCTACACTCTGAAAATCTTTCAACAGTAACAAAGTCTTTTTGTCCACCATTAGAGTCATATGCAGTCAGAGAGAATTGGCTTCTGATTAAATTCTCTAAGCTTCAATTTCTACATTTATAAAATGAGAATAATAGTGTCTCCTTCCCAAGGTTGTTATACCCATTCAGGTAACAAATGGAGGTGGCCAGTATGGTAAATAGACATACACGGTCAGCATTCAATAAATTGCAGATGTGTGTATATAACATTTACACATTTAGATACATATCCCCAGAAAAAGAAAAACATGCACTCAAATTCTCACTATGATACAATTAACTGCTATCAGCTGATTTTATTGACAAGAGAAGAAAGCAAAAAGTTAAAAGAGGAATATCTTACTCGTAGAAAGGAAAAGACACAAAAAGTGAAGATAAAATAAAATAGGCCAAAAATATACTTTTGCCTAAAGTATGTTTAGGATAAACAAAATATCTGCAAGTAACGTAAATGCACTCATCTCCCTCTGAGCCAGGATGCACCCAGCAAGCTGGCACCCAGCGAGTTGGCACCCAGTGAGCTGGCACCCAGGGAGCACTCTAACATAAAAAGACATGAGAAGAAAGGATTGAGTCAGAACCAACTTCCAGAAAGTTGCTGCCATGTAATACAATCACCAAGTAAATACAACTAACTAAATACAATCACAGAGCCCCAGTCTGATGCGGCTGAAAGGGACCCGAAAGACCACCTCACCAGCTCCAACATTTTGCAAAAGGCAAAATAAAAAGCCTAGGTGACCTGTCTGAGTCCACACCCAATTCGACATAAAGGCCAAAGTTGAATTAGGATTTCCAGTTCAGTGCCCTTTCTTATTTGCAAAAAAAAAAGGAAAGAAAAAGCTTGTGTGTATGTCGAGGAAAAAGGGGAATGACATGGGGCAGTTTCTGGAGAGGACAAGGCAAAGGTCTCTAACACTGCAAACCATGTGTGCTTGGCTAGCAATAAATTCCAAGGTTGTTAACCTTGGAAAGATTTTCCCCTAAGAACAGAAAAAAATGCTGCATTCTTCCTCCTAGAGAAGGCAGTTAGAGCGAGACATCCCTGCTGTCTAAATGACCACTGCTTTCAGATATGTTTTCCACCTACCCTTCAGAATGGAAATGAGCCCAAATCCCTTCCTCGGAAGAGTTCAGCACAGAATCATCACTCAAATGGAGCAAGCAGCTTGCAGAATGGTACAATGAGTTGGTTCCTTAGTAAATAGATTGAATATTATCACTCTACTCCATACCCTCAATGGAACTCCATCCCATGAATGGAATGGTATATAATAACTGGCATAAAATAGGCCACCACTTTAGTTACAACACAGGATTGTCCAAATAAACAAGCATTAATCATGCACATTATGTAGAACATAATGCTTCAGAGAGCTTCCAAAAGCAACTCCAAATGAACTCGACCAAATTATACCATCTGACAGCTGTTCCGTGACCTGTGGGAAATGAGTTGGTGGTCTCAGTCCAGTTCCTAGTGGACAGGTGTCTAAAGCACAAAAACTATCCTCACAATTGGGCTTAATTAACAACCTGGTTGTTACAGCCGCAGTAAAACCTGGAGTCCGTGTCATCGCCATGCTGTTGGAAGCTTGTCTCAACATCAGGTGTCATGTGCTGAAGGCTTCGTGCAGAAACACTCACAATGGCGCTTGCACAAAATGTTGTTGCTTCAGGAGAAACAGAACTGTGTCCAGGAGTGGCTCTCTGCCTCTCCCCGGATTCTCCCAAGCCAAAGCTGTTAGAAGCATTGATGGAGTTCTGGGCACTGTTTTAAGCCGTGGAATGAGCATGTTTGTAACACCTACAGGGCTGTGAACACCCACCTTTCATCAGAGCAATAGACCCATCTATCACACAAAAAGCCAGATTTCCCTGGATTCCCAACCATTTCCAAAAATCTTTCCCTTCATCTCGTTGCCAAATTGAAACCTGCCTGCTTCTGAGGACATGGCCTCCCCTGCAGCCCTCCCAAATTGCAGCTGTTGTTCTCCAAGACTCCACATGCAGCATCACCAGGTAATGGGGAAGGATTCTCCTTGTTCCTAAATGTCACTTCCAGGCCATTCCTTCCCTGCCCTTACAAATTCCTTTTTCTCCGACACCCAAAGCACTCAGCTCTGCTCCTATCTATTGAACTTCCATTCAATCCTCTTGTTCAGAAAAGACAGTAACTCCTGGCTTATAGTCTTCCTCATTTACCCTCTCTTCTGATATCATCCATCAGTGGTGATTTCAACACCGACTTGGGTGAACCACAAACACTCTGGATTCTTAGTTGCTGATCTTTCTCACCCTAATGATTGTTTTCTCCTCAGCACCACAGCCATCCACTCCCATGGCTGTCCTCCAGATCTAATCATTACCAGAAACTGCACCACCTCCAAAAATCTCAATTCAAATACAACCCTCTTGGACTACAACCAGTCATTCCCAGCTCATTTTGTCACAGAGCCTTTTTTTTACATCTCACCTGCAGACCAATCCTCTGGGCCACAGCTTTCTCACCATTCATTCTTTCTCTTTTCTTATGTCATTATTGGCACCTCTTTTCCCTTTTATGTCCAATGAAACATCAAGTCCTGCCCACTCTATCTCCAAATTATATTCACATATTTCTTATTCACCATTATATCCCCAGTTTCTGACTCACAATATAGACTCAATAGCACTTGCTGAATGAATGAAGCATTAAAAAATAAATGCTGAGGAGTTTCACGTCTATGCTTAGGACATAGAAGCACAAGACAACGAAAAAAAAACAAAAAAACAGATCATCTACAAAATCATAAGTATTCCCCAGGCAGAGAGCTAAAGTTGCAAGCAAGGAAAGTAAACTGAATTCCAAAGAAGAACAAAACCAACAAAAAATAGAACACATATATTATTTCACCTTTGGCAGAACATACAAGAGAGAAATGTCTGCCACAAAAGTAGATAATAACTCAGCTAAAATGTTTATTCCTAAGTCAAATGTGGGTTAGCAGAACAATGTGATATAGGTGGGAGGTCCCGATATAAGGGGAATTTGCATTTATTTATAAGATTTTTCCACATGCCTCCACCAAATGCTTATAAGAAAGCTTGGGGGCAGGGTAGGAAATTGACGAAAGCCCCCCTCAGTGGGGCAGGTATAAAAGAGATGATTGTCAGGAAGCTCTCTCCCACCCAGGGCCAATCAGAGATACAAGGCAGAGTTTGACTGTTTGGCTTCCATAGGAGGAAGGGCAGAAATATTAAGAAACACCAACCCTGTGTCTCCAGCACACAGAGCCTGCTAAAACTAAGCATAGGCTAGGACAACCGATAACACTCCAGTGACCCCAACACAAGTATATCACTAAGTAACAAGCATCATTAGTCTACCACTAAGGAAGGGGTAAAAGCTTGGAGACCTTCCCCTCTATGGTGTAGAGTGGCTGAAAGCTAAAGGGTGAAAACGAAACCCTTGTTTTTGGTTTGTTTGCTTTTTAAACCCACCCAGTCCCCATTCTATACACAAAGAAACAGCTGCCAAACACTGGGAGAATTTAAGCTGTGGTTCACTGAAGGTAATAATAGCCACAACAAAACCCCAAACCATCTCAACTCCTGACTAGAGTAAACTCAACTCCATACTAATGGCTTGACAGAAAAAGAGGGGTTTGGGAATGTGTGAAAAAGGGGAAGGGATTAAGAAATACAAATTGGTTGTTACAAAGTAGTCATGGGGATGTAGGTTATAGCATAAGGAATATAATCAATAATATTGTAATAACTATGTTTGGTGTCAGATGGGTACTAGATTTATTGGGGGCACAGATGGGAGAGGGGTTGGGGGACAGGGTGAAAAGGGTGAAGGCATTAAGAAGTACAAATTGGTAGTTACAAAATAGTTATGGGCATGTAAAGCATAGGGAATATAGTCAATAATATAGTAATAACTATGTATAGTGCCAGGTGGGTACTAGATTAGTCAGGGGATCACTTCTTAAATTATATAAATTTCTAACCACTATTCTGTACATCTGAAATTAATATAAAATAATGTTGAATATCAACTGTCATTGAAAAATTGAAAAAATGGGGGGAAGGAAAGGGATATAAGAAGTTCAAATTTCCAGGTATGAAACAAATAAGTCATGTAGATGTAATGTACACTATAGGGAACATAGTCAATAATATTCTGATAGCATAGTACAGTGTCAGATGGTTGCTGGACTTATGGTGATCACTTCTTTAGGTATATAAATGTTGAATAACTTTTGTGTACACCTGAAACTAATTTAATATTGTATGTTAGCTATATTTTAGTAAAAACCATGCAAGTCATCAACTATGGAGAAATTGCTTAAAAATGCTAAAAGAGGGCCGACAGAGTGGCTCAGCTGGCTAAGAGCACGAGCTCTGAGCAACAGGGTCACCGGTTCGATTCCCACATGAGCCAGTGAGCTGCACCCAAGCTGAGCTGCCATTGAGCTGCCAACAGGTGGCAGGATGGCTCAGCTGGTGAGAGCACGCGCTCCTAACAACAAGTTTGCCAGTTCGACTCCCGCATGGGATCGTGGGCTATGCCCACCCGCAACTAAGATGGAACACAGCACCTTGAGCTGAGCGACTGCAAGCTGCCGATGGACGGCCTGATGGCAACTGGACTTGGGAGCTGAGCTTAGCTGTGCCCTCCACAACTAAGATTGAAGGACAACAACTTCACTGCTCCCCTTTCCCAATTCCCCAACATTATTCCCCTTCCCCAACTCCCCAATAAAATCTTTTTAAAAAAATGCTAAAACAAAACATCAACACAGAATTCTAGACACAGAGTCTTTAAAAATAAAGATGAAATAAAGGTTTTTTCATACAAATAAAAGCTACAAAATTCATTGCCAGCCTACCTGCACTATAAAAAATATTAAAGAATAGTATTCTGTTGTGTTTTCATCATAAATGGATGTTGTATCTTGTGAAATGTTTTTGCTGCCATAAAAAAAGATGAAATAGTGCTATTTGTGCAACATGGATGGATCTTGAGATTATAATGCTAAGTGAAATAAGTCAGACAGAAAAAGTAGAGAACCACATGATTTCACTGACATGTGGTATACAAAACTGAAAGCAACAAAAGAACAAGAAAAACAAATGAAGAAACAAAACTCATAGACACAGACAATAGTTTAGTGGTTACCAGAGGGTAAAGTGGGTAGGAGGGTGGTAGGCGAGGGTAAAGGGGATGAAACATATGGCAATGGAAGGAGAACTGACTGGGTGGTAAACACACAATGTGATAGATAAATGACATATTACAGAATTGTACACCTTAAATCTATGTAACTTTGTTAACAATTGTCACCCCGATAAACTTTAATTTAAAAATATATATATATTAAGGAAATTTCTTTGGTCAAAAATAATATTACTACTACTACTACTAATAATAATAATAATAATAATAATAATAATAATATAACAGACAGAAACCTGTATTTACGAAAACAAATGAAGAGCCTAGAAATGGCATAAATAAAGGTAAACATAATATTCATTGTTTTCTTGTTTTTAATTATTATAAAATATAATTGACTAAGCAAACATAGTTACAATGTGTTATGGGCTTTATAACATTTGTAGAAAAGTACACTGTATTACATTAATAGCACACAATAGGGGAGAGAAGAAATTAAGTTTACTGTTAAAATCTTCTTATACTATACCTTATATTATTTGAAGGTAGACAATTATAAGTTAAAAATGCATATTGTAAACCACAGGAATACCACTATTTTAAAAAAGAGCTAGGGCCGGCCAAGTGGTGTGTTGGTTAAGAGTTGGCTTAGGATACCAGCTCTGAGCAGCAGGGCCCCGGTTCAGATCCCACATGAGGGCCAGTGATGCTGCACCCTCTACAGCTAAAATGGTGAGCAATAGCTCGACCTGGAGATGGGCTGCCCTGAGTCTCTAGTGCCAGTGTATGCTGCAGCGGGGCTGGTCGGCAGCTGGCATGAGTTTTCATGAGCTGCCGTGAGCGGCCGTCCATTGGCTGGTGACCAACTGCCTTAGCCAGGAACAGCGCAATGATAATACCAACATGGGTCAGTGAAGCTATGTCCTTTACAACTAGACTGAAGAACAAAAAAGACAGCAACTTGTCTGTTCCTCTTCCCCAATTCCCCAATAAAAATCTTTAAAACATATAAAAAATTAAAAATAAAATAAAATAAAACTAATTAGTAAGCCAATTGCAGAGATAAAATGGAATTATAAAAGATGGCAGGGAAAGAAAAAAATGAACAAAAAAAGATGAGGAAATTAGAAAATGAATACAAGATGATATTTTAAGTCTAACTTATAAATAACATAATTAAATGTAAAAGACCTAAATCATGCAATTAAAAGACAGAAATTGTCATATTGGATTTCAAAAGCAAGACATGTTCTCTATAAGAAACTTAACTATAAATAGCTATAAGTACAAAAAGACATAAATAGCTTAAAAGTAAAAGGATCTAAAAGAATATACCAAGCAAATACCTCAAAAGAAAGATGGGTGGCTATATTTATATCAGTAATAAAGTAGATTTCAGAACAAATAATACTACAAATTTTTCCCAAACTATTAGCAAGCTGAATCCAGCTACACACGCAACAGATACCCCATCATGAACAAGCACAGTTTATCTCAGGTATGCAAAGTTGGCTCAAGGCTAGAAAGTCAAACAACGCAATTCACCGTTATCAACTGACTAAAAGTTAAAAATCAATACAGGGAAAGATTTGACAAATTCAATATCATTTCATGACAAAAATTCTCAGCAAACTAAAAATAGAAAGAAACTTTAATAACCTGATAAACGGGATTTACAAAAATTCACAGTTGACATCAAACTTCATGGCAAAATACTAATGGACTTCTGCTAAGATCAGGAACAAGGTACAAATTTTTGCTCTCGCTGCTCTTAACATTTTACTGGAAGCCCTACGCAGTGCATTAGGAAAAGAAAAATATGCATACAGATTGGAAAGGAATGAGTATAACAACCTTTATTCATAAACATCATGATTGTCTAGATTTTAAAAATCCCAAAGAACCTACAAAGAGGTGCTAGAACTAAAGGTTTTGGAATACAACATCAATATTGAAAACTCAATTGCATTTCTGTGTACATATTTAATAAAATTAAATTTTTAAATACCATTTAATATAGCATCAAAAATTATGGACTGCTTAAGAGTAAATTCAATAAAATATATGCAAGATTTTTCTGCTGAAAACTGTAAAACATTGAAGAGAGAAATGAATAAAGACCTAAATTTTTAAAAAGAGATATCTGTGTTCATGGATCAAAAGATGCAATATTGTTAAGATGTCAGTTCTCCCAGTTTTGATCTATGTATTCAATGCAATCTCAATCAAAATCCCAGCAGGGTTTTTTTGGGTTTGTTTTTTTGTTTTGTTTTTGGGGTTTTTTTGGTAGAAATTGACGAGATAATTCCAAACTTATATGAAAAAAGGAAAGGTCCTAGAATATCCAAACAATTGTGAAAAATAGGAACTAAGGACAGCCAAATTTTCATTGCTTTCACTGAGCTGTGAAAAGCTACTCATCCTGTGTTAGCAAAAAATGTCTGAAAATTGTAGCAAAATAAGATTATATAGAGACTTTGCAGTCAATTGTAATTGACAGTACATTGAGCTTAGGGATACCAGATAAAAATATTACAAGTATATGCCACCACGCTCATCCTCCCTTCAGCAACCATAACAATAACCCAAAATCATTTTTTCCTGTTGCATCTATAAACAATTAGCATCTCTTTGTTAAACTCTAATTGCTCTTCTTACACAGCTGTGCCACTGTACGGCTTCAGAAAGAGGGCCCAAGTGTTAAGACAGTTATTAACAAAATAATGCCATAACAAACTGAGAGGGTCTGGGGAGTTCAAGAAAAACAGGCTACCCCTACATCCTTTCAGAAAACCAAGACTATATCTTAAATGCTGAGTTTCTCCATCCTTTTCTCTTACATACAAATCCATATGGGGGGCACAAGAATATAGAGGCTAAGAACAAGGCCTCTTGAGTTATACTGCATGGGGTTGGATTCCAGCTTCTCCACTGACAGCTGTGAGACTGGGGCATGTTACTTACCCTCTCTGTGACTCAGTTTCCTCATCTATAAAATAGGGCTAGTAAAAATTCATAACACCATGGATTACATGGCTTAAAGAGCTTAGAAATCTACCTTGCATATATTAAATGCTCAATATATATTGGATAAACAAAATGCATTATTTTTATTTATTTTTGTATTTCTTCCCTTTACCAGCTTGTTTTGTTTTTCAAATTTTTAACTCACATCCTCAGTGACTGGCAAAGCTGAGAAGCAGTATCCAATTCTACACAAACTACCCATTAGAACTTTAACATCACTATGGCTAAAGCAAAAGAAAATACTTTATTTTTTTTTAAATAAAATAGCTGCAAAGTGCTGGTGATATTCATTGAAAATCTCATGTCAGTTCTCAACCTTAGTGTTTTTTACCCTTCAAAGTGATACATATAGGATGACAACGTTCCTATCCTTTTCTGCTTGACAAACCCCAAAAACTGTTTGTCACAGAAATATCTTGACATGTTGGAAGTTTTCAACTTCAGGAAATGAAATGTTCTATAGTGGGGGATTGAGATATCTACAAACTTGACATGAAATTACTTCACTTAGTATAGAAGAGAAATATTCTTCAAGAAGAAAAGCCTGAGATGAAATAGCCCCTATATATTTTAACACAGATTTAGTCTTTATCTGGATGCCCCACAATTATACAATTTATTTGGCAAATCCAGTAATTAACAATGTATTTTCTACACTGAATCAGTTTAGTTACCTTTGTGTGCCAGTAACTGAATCCCTGACCAATAGTGGATTAACAATAAGCACAGTTTTTGTTTTGGGGGGGTTTATTTGTTTTGTTTTGTTTTCACAAGAAGGCTATAAGTAAGTGGCTTACTCCTTTCTCACTTTCCATCATTCTCAGCAGGCTTTTCCATCCTCAGTCTTATAGCTTCATGGCCACAAGTTGGCTGCCTCAGCTCCAGGTTATGAACTCCCGTAGCATATTCAAAGAAGGAGAAAAGGGAAGGAGACTCTCCTTGGGCATTTCTCTATCTATCATTTCACTCCAGCACAGCTGACTTAACCTTACATCTCATTGGCCAGAACTGGATCATATGGCTAACTGTTACCCACAGGAAAATATGGGAAAGTAAGTGTCCAGTATTCCCAGCCTTTTTCATAGGACGCCTTCCATGAAAAGGAGGAAGGAGAATGGCTATTGAGTATGCAACATTAGCATCTACCATTCATGTTTATAATGTCCTTTCCCTGACTTTCCTTCTGGAAAATTCTTAATCATTCTTTAAAACACAGCACATCTGTTACTCCCTTGGCAAACCCCCTCTGTCCCAGTCCTAGGCAGTGTTGAGCATTCATTAGTGAACTGAGGTTTCTGTGTACACGTGTGCATGAATGTGTGCCACTTTGCATTGTGACTGTCATTAATATTTCTTCCCCACTACAAAGTGAACCTCTGCAATGGTAAACATATCTTAACCACTTTACCCCAAATGCCAGTGGCAATATGGTTGAAAAAAATAACTAGACTCGATTACTTAAACTAGGATGATAAAATCATTCTGAAATGATCACACATAAGTTGTGCTAGATTAGGCAGCATACAGAAATCACCAAATAATTCTCTGAAAGAAATAAAAGACACTAAATGTAAAGGCAAATTGATTGTGTTGATGATCGCCCAGGTAACTAGAGTCACTCTTTTTCAATGGGATCTTGTCTGGCATAACAGACAAATGAAAACATCCAGCATCAGCCCTGACTCTACCAGAGGAACAAGGCTTTCAGAACTTCAGAATGTGGGCTGCATGACCCTAATAATGCCTCAGTACATAATACAGGCTTTTCTGTCCCTGAGGTCTTGAAGAAGGAATATTAAACACTCCTAGAGTCCTATAAACAATGACCAATGCAGTACCACAAAGAATCCAGGACTCCTTCCAGATCTGGGGCAGGAAAAACATAGGATCAGCTGGAATCTCTTGTCCTACCAGATAGAAGAGAAGAGACGCTATCAAAGACTACTAGGGTCATGTCAAAAGAACCTGGTATCCAACTTGAAATGACTCACTGTCCAACGATGGGACAATTTGAACACGAATAAGAATAATAATTGTAATGGATTGAAACATCAAATGTGTTTAGAATCACAAATTCCTAATGCTACATTAAATCAGTCACTTCATTATTGGGAAAATTGATTAGAAAAGAATCTAGAATTTATCCTGCCTTTCTTTTTTGGTATTTTTAATTAGGTTATTAGTCTTTTTATTGTTAAGTTACAGAATTTCTTTGTATATTCTCATTACAAGTCTCTAATCACATACACGATTTGCAAAAATTTACTCCCATTCTGTAGGTAGCCTTTCGCTTTCTTTTTTTTTCTCTGAATAATTACTTTATTTTTTTTTAAATATATATATCCTGCCTTTCTTATACTAATTCCTTTACCACTGAGAACCAAACAGTAGGTGAGGGGACGTTTCTCTTTATAGAAATATACTAGTTAATTAATTTTTAAAAAACTGATAAGATTAGAATATCAACACTTGGCAATCCTTAATGAATTAATGACCTAGGCATTAAACATGCACAGCTGTTAACATTACAAAAAGAAAAATAACCAAACATCATGTGCATTCTAATGAAAGAACACCTCTATGAAGCAGTCTTGTCAAAAGAAAAAAATTGAAATGGAACCGGATCAAGCCTCTAGATAGAACTACAAAATCTACAAGAAGTAGAGGAAACTGGACACACTATTTAACACCTTAGAGACACAATCAGCACAATATGGACCACGGGAAACTGTAGAACAAACAGCCCAGGTTCTTCAACCAATAAATTACAGGAAGAAAGAGAGATGGAGGAGAAAACCTCTAGATTAAAAATGACTTAAGAGACATATCCACTAATCGTAACGTGTGGATCTTAGTTGGATACTGACTCAAAGAAACAAACTTTTTTTAAATTATTATATTTATGAGACAATTGAAATACATTAAATACTGGCTAAAACTTTACCATATGAAAGAACTGTTTTAAAATATTAGATGTTGATAATGGTATTTGGGTTATTTTTTAAAGTTCTTGTCTTTAATAGATACATACTGAGATAGCTGCAGGTGAAGAATCACGCTTGGGATTTGTTTTAGGGTAATTAGAGGAAGAAGATGTGGGAGTTTATGGAGCAGATTGGCTGTGATTTGTGGGTTGTTGGTGCTGAGTAGTGAGTATATGGAGATCCATCATGTTAAAATAAAAAATGGAGACCCACCTTGAAAATTTCCTGAGCAGACAAAACCAATTCAGTTGTACAGACAAAGCTTAATTTAGCTTATTTTGCGAGACTGTCTTGGCCTGGGTCATTTCTTGCTCTGGAAATCATAAGCAAAACATGAACTATTTCCAAGGTTGATACAAAGCAACCACTGAAAATTCTATTATTATAACCAATCACTGTGAAGAATAAACAATCACTGCTTTCTTACCAATATACCTCCGAGCCTCATTCCATGTTTTGATTAAAGCACTCTCCATTTGCAAACTGTCTTTTTGGTGTGTGCACGATAAACTTTTACTAATTACTACTTTGGTGATTCATTAATTTTATTTGTGTTATTTCTGAATTTTTGACAATTATAATGTTTTATCTACTTTTGTGTATGAATGGAATTTTCTGTAATGAAACATCTTTTAAGTGCTTTCCTAATTCAAAATATTAGTAAACTAAAAAATAATTTAACTAGCTTCCCTAGTACACTAAGGTGATAGAAATGAGATAAAATTTGTTAAGACAGATATTAAATGGAATTTAGGCAGCAACCTATAAGGAAATAACTCCCTTTCAAAGGTGAGCAAAAATTAACATAAGCCAATTGTTAGGGCTGCCATAGCAAAGGACCACAGACTAGGTGGTTTAAACAACAGAAATTTATTTCATTACAGTTCTGGAGGCTAGAAGTCCAGGATCAAGGTGTCGGCTGGTTTGATTTCTCCTGAATCCTCTCTCCTTGGCTTGCAAGATGGCTGTCTTCTTGTTGTATCCTCACATGGTCTTTCCTTGTATTGGGTTGTCGGAAAAGTCATGACGTATTTTTTCTGTTTTTCGTTGCAAAAAT
>NW_017731431.1:2061634-2063240 GCF_001890085.2 Hipposideros armiger
GAAAAGGGAATCGATAACCATGACTTCTTTCATTATTGAGGAACACATCAACATTGCAAAGAGACAAGCTTTTTCTTAATACTAAAACAATAAGGTAAATAATTAGAAAAAAGTGTATTAAATTACATCAAACAAGGGACTTTACATTTAGTTCTCCTATCCAACATATTCCAAAGGAAGATTTTCAGTAATTGTGGAATATAACCAAACCTCAGGGAATAGGGGAAATGCAGCAATGTATCTTTTGCAGCCATCTTTAGGTTTTAAGTGTCAACACCATCAGGGTAATATAGTGCACAGGAGATAAGATACAGCCCAGATGTCCAATTTCTTGCAATAAGACCCTATGAGGCTCCCATGATGATCAGCTATGGTTCTGAATGGTGGCTGTACAGGCCTTACCCCTGTAATCAAAATCTCTGGGGATGGGACCTAAGCACCAGTCTATTTTAAATCTCCCTGGATACTTCTCATGTGCTGTCAGACTTGAGAAGCCTCTGGTGCACAATATCAGCAGAAAGGTGGTTGTGGGGGCCTGGGAGGCAAAGAAGACTATGCTGCCGTCTGACACTGGAGCTGCCAAGGAAACAGGTACTAAAAATGGAACCAAGTTCATAGCAGAAGACTCAGGCGGACTTCAGCAAATGAGAGATTTACTGAAAAGTTAACTAGCCTGCAAAGACACTTTCCCTAAGATGAAGAATCTATGGCTCAATGAAGTAAACAAATATGTTCAAGGCAGAATTTCTGGTCAAGATGGCACAGTAGTTAAACACTGTACTTCCCTCCGTTCACAACCACATCAAACTTACAACTAAACTGTGAACAACAATGATTGAGAGTTACTTGAAGTCTAGCTGAACAGAAGTCTTACAACTAAGGATGTACAGAAGAAGCCACCTCAAGACTCATAGGAGGGTCAGAGATGTGGAACAGGTTGGTCCCATACCTGCGTATGGTGGTTAAAAACAGGAAGGATATCTCAGCTGTGGAGGTTCCCACAGAGAAATGAAGGGTCCCAGCCACACACCAGGCTCCATAGCCAAGAGTTCTAGTGCCTGAAAGAAAAGTACCCACAACTCTGGCTAGGAAAACCAACGGAGATTGTGACTGAGGAAATGGAGGGCAGCTGGAGCCCCAGGCATTCCATTTAAAGGGTCTGCGCACCCACTTACTTACTGCTGGACTCACTTACTCTGAACTCCAGCACTGAGGCAGCAGCTAGAAAGACCCAAGGACATACAGGGAGAAACTAAGTTAACTGGCTTTAGGGCAAGGGCTGGAGGGGCAGCTTTTTCCCAGACAGCAGTGCTGGCAGAGTCTGTTATTTCTTTGTTGAGCACTCCCCTCTCCTGGAGTGCAGACTTAGGTGGCTGCCATATCTGAGTCTCCATCAACCTGGCTAACACTGTTTACCCTGCCCTGGTGGTTGCCTGAGACCCTGTTCCACCAAACTTGCAAGGCCAACCAAGCTGCTTCCAGAAGCTTTTCCATAAAATGGCAATAACTACATATCTATCAATAATTACTTTAAATGTAAATGGATTAAATGCTCCAGTCAAAAGATAGAGTGGCTGAATGAATAAAAAAACAATATCCTTACATA
>NW_017731431.1:2066055-2067841 GCF_001890085.2 Hipposideros armiger
AAAAAAAAAAAAATCCTCATAGATATCATCCTTCAGGAAAGTTCTTCTATAGCAACCTGTGGCCTGCCCACGAACCTTAATTAGTTTGAGAGATCATGATATGGAGCCTCTTCAACTGGATAGGAGTGGTAGTTCTCTGTGGAGAAATAGAGCAAGCTTTTGTACCAGGTAATTTAAGGAGCAGCAACAGGCTAATATGTAGACAAGAGAGAGTGTAGCATGTGGTGTGGTTCTCAGCAGAGCAGCAGGCCTCTAATGAGGCCCAGTAGTGGATAGCAGCTGGTAAACTTAGGGCTTAAAATAGGAGGCTCTGAGGGCCTTTATTTGCTAACAAAAGACTGCAAATTGCTCAAAGGCCTGAGTAGGCAATGAGAACATGTTCATATGGTGAGCCAGTATATAAATTTTCAAAACAAATATTACAATATATGAATTTACATTGCAATGAGAATCAGAAGAGTTCCATGATTGTAGACATTTTGGTAAGAATGGGTACAAAAATTGGCTATTAAATCTTGTCTAAGAAAATCACCACCTGCTCTTCTGTTCTTTCTGGAATACCCAGACTAAACAGCACACAGTGTGTGTGGTAACTGTGTAACCATGCTGTATACTCTGTCTGTAACCCCAGACGAATGACGGAGAAAGCATATGTTCATAGAGTATTACAAAATTAACAGAATTCATGCATGATGGAATTACCTCCTAGTTGCCCAATAATAATGTGAGAAATTATATAAACTGCAATAAAAAGCCCAACTCTGTAGTGATAAGAGCCAGAAACCAAGACTGAAACCAGATCTTAAGGATTGATCCTAAATAGGTTCTTGTGGATCTTTGCATTTTTATTTTTATTTTTTTTAATAGCCAGCATTAACTTCAGTAGTTCCACTGACCAGAGGCACAACCAGGGATTCCCAAAGGAAAACCATTTGTATGAAAACTAAATATACTACTGGGTTAAATAGTGAACTTTTTCAGTAGCCATTAAACAAACTTCTGAGATTTCTCATTGTGGTACTAGGACATTTCAGAAGTTTGTTTCTACAATTCTATAGGTCTTGAAAAAACAAGTATAAGTAGTAATCATTCTGTGTGTTTGCTTTTAAGTAAATGAGAGTTCTTCTTGTATCCATTATAGATCCACAATTTAAAAAGGCTCAGACTTAAAAAGGCATGTCACAGGTCTTGCTTCTCCCATTCTCTTACAATAATATGAACAACTCATTAATTGCAGAGAAACCCCCTTAGCAATTCCCAATACAGGTGCTCATTGCAGGGCTTTATTATTCTGTTGACATTTTTGGAGTACTTTAATTGTTACTCCATGATTTATAACTGGCGGGGTTTTTTACTCACATTTTTCCCATCCTCCCCACATCTAATTCTTCACCACGTTAGTCCAACTCTTCATCTGAAACATGTGTGACTTTTGTAGCCATACTCCAGTTCATCCACCATCTCAGCTCTGTGTCAGTGCTGAGACAACAGGCTGCTCCTGCCTGGAGTCCCCACCTTGTCAGGGCTATTCAATTCTCAAATGCCTCAGACTCTGTGCTCTTTGCTGTGTCCCTGCCTGACCAACAGCGTGCAGTAGCTCCATATTTCCTGAAGGACCTGTCTAATGTTCAAACTTTCCACCAACCGTCCTCCAGGTGACACCTGCCATTTCCTGGCAAGCATTACTTCCCCTAACAACCCTCTGCTTCCTTGTGGAAGCACTGCACCCCTGCCTCATTCCATCTCCATACCTTGACTCGTGCCATTTCCCATGCAATTGTTTCCT
>NW_017731431.1:2070391-2073344 GCF_001890085.2 Hipposideros armiger
CAGGAGGTCATCTAGCCTAAGTTGAGTTTCCTCTAGCAGAAAAGCCTGCCTTCAATACCATAACCCTTTTCATCTAGTTATTTCCTACTAGTCTGTCAAATCTCAGTTCAGTTCATTTCCCCAAGGAAGCTTTCTCTGACTGCCATAGGCTGGGTATGTCAACCCTTCCTATATATCCCACAGAACACTGTGCTATCTCTATAGTCACACATCGCATTATATTAAAATGATCCACTTATTTGCTGGCCTACCCTTAGATTATTCATTCTGAAACTGCAGGAATCGTGCCTTACTCTTCTTAATTTCTTCACCTCCTAACACAATGCTGGACAAAGAGTAAGTGTTTGATAAGTGTGTAATAAACTGATCAGAACCAATAATCTTTGCTTGGGAAGGGACAGAGATGGTAAGGCAGGGCACATTCATGGATAATACACAAGTCTGGAGAAGCAGGAAGGTGTGAGTAACAATGAAACTGTGTTGAAGCTGGGCTTGGCCAAAAGGTTCTGAAGACTCCATGTGGACAGTGGAAATACTGAAGGGGGTAAAGGAGAGGGACAGAGGACAATGACCCTGACCCTTTCATTCATTGAAGGTATGAGTTCAGCCCGGCTCATTAAGAAGTTAAACAAAAGGAAAAGAATTACCTTAAGGATTTCTGGTCAAGATGGCAGAGTAGGTAAATGCTGTGCTTGCATCCTTTCATGACCACATCAAAATTACAACTAACCTACAGAACAACCATCACTGAGAATTCCCTGATTCTAGCTGAAAAGAAGTCCTACAACTAAGGCTATATAGAAGAAGCTACATGGAGACTGGTAGGAGGGGCAGAGATGCGGAACAGCTGGTCCCCATACCCACATGTGGCAGTTAAAAATCAGGAGGGCTATCTCAACTGTGGAGGCCCTCCTGAAGGGTGAGTGGTTGCCACCCCACACCAGGCTCTCCACCCCAGGGTTTCAGTGCCAGGAAGAGAAATCCCCATAACTTCTGGCTGTGAAAGCCAGCAGATATTGTGGCTGAGTGAGACGGCTGGCTGTTGAAGTCCCAAGTGTTCCTCTTAAAGGGTTTGCACATGGACTTACTGATGGACTCACTTGCTCTGAGCTCCAGTGCTGGGGCAGCAGCTAAAAAGGTGCTTGAGACATGCAGAGAGAAACTGAATTGTCTTGCTTCAGGGCAAGGATGGAAGGGCAGCTTTCTTCTAGAAAGAGGTGTTGGCAGAAGTCATTGTTCCTTGTTTGAGCCCTCCCCCATTCCAGTGTACAGATGCAGGCAGCAGCCATATCTGAGTCTCCATCAACCTGGTAACCCCATTCACTCCAACCTGGTGATTCCCTAAGTTCCTACCCAACTTTCAGGCGCACCCTCTCACAATGGCTTTTCCATAAAAAGGGCCTGTCTTGGCTCATGCTTTGGACTTCCCTAAAATCTCTCAAAGGTTCACAAACCCCAAACAAGCAGCATCTGGCTTCAGCATGCCCTGTACCTCTTGCTAAGCAGCCCCAAGCCCAGCACTAGCAGCAGCTGGCCTCGGTTCATGGCTTACCCTCTTTCAGGAACCTCCAAGCCCAGTGTGGGAGGCAGCCATCTGTGGATTGCTTTGTGGCTTATTCCAGGTGGTCATGAGTGGGCAAAGGATGTGGTTGAATTTGGCCTGCAATGGGTCCCCTTCTAGGAGGCCCCTGGGCTGATACACCCAGTGGCCAGCTTTGGACCAAGCCGGAGCACCACCAGGCTGTGCAGATGACACAGCCAAAGGGCAGACTTGGCAGGCACCAGAGCCCTGCTAAAGTGAATTCTCCTCCATAGGGTCAGCCCCTGCACATCAGTTCCTCCACTATAGTCACAGCCAGTCTTCATAACCAATGAGTCAGAGAGCAATTCTTCCCATTGACATGCAAACAGCAACCAAGGCTCAACTATAACAGGAGGGCACAAGGGACACACCTGGAATATCTAGCTCTGGTGATCAGAAAGACTGTGCCACTAGGCACCACAGGACACCTATGACATAAGGCCACTGTAGCAAGACCAGGAGACATAACATCCCTACCTAATATATAGAAACAAATACAGAGAGGCAGCCAAAATGGGGAGACAAAGAAACAAATTCCAAATGAAAGAACAGAACAAAGCTCTTAAAAAAGAACTAAATAAAATGGAGACAAGCAATCTACCAAATGCAGAGTTCAAAACACTGGTTATAAAGATGCTCAATGTCCTCAGTGAGAATTTCAACAAAGAGATGGGAAATATAAAAATGGATATAGAAAACATAAAAACGAACGAGTCAAAAATAAAGAATACAATAGCTGAAATAATAAATACATTGAAGGGAATTGACAGTAGATTAAATGAAGCAGAGGATCGAATCAGTGATTTAGAAGTTAAGATAGCAGAAAATACCCAATCAGAACAGCAAAAAGTAAAAAGAATCCAAAAAAATGAGGGTAGTTTAAGGAGCTTCTAGGACATTGAATGTACCAACATTTGAATCATTGGGATAACAGAAGGAGAAGAGAAAGAGCAAGAAATTGAAAACCTATTTAAAGAAATAATGATAGAAAACAACCCTAATCTGATGAAAGAAATAGATATACAAGTCCAGAAAGTACAGAGTCTCAAACAAAATGAATCCAAACAGGCCCACAACAAGACACATTATAACTGAAATGCCAAAGGTTGCAGAAAAAGAGAGAATCTCAAAAGCAGCAGGAGAAAAGCAGCTAGTTACCTACAAGGGAGCTGTCATTAGACTGTTCAGCTAATTTCTAAACAGAAACTTGACAAACCAGAGGGGATTGGCATGAGATATTCAAGTGATAAAAAGCAAGTACTTACAACCAAGATTACTCTATCTAGGGCTGGCCGAGTGGCGCATTGGTTAAGAGCTGTCTTGGGACGCCAGAGGGCCCCAGTTTGGATCCCACATGTGAGGGCCAGTGAC
>NW_017731431.1:2075579-2110817 GCF_001890085.2 Hipposideros armiger
TTTTTTAAAGGTAAATACAAAAAAACAAAGAAAAGAAAGTGTTCTTTTGAATACAAATTCTAGAAGATGTAAATAAATAAGGGTGACTTGTAGGGTTCCGGGGTCAAAAGTTTTTCAGAAATACTGAATTAAATACAGACAGACAAGGCTTCTTTACTGCAGGACTTCTTGGAGTCTTTATTATGTAAATGTGCGTTATAAATCTTTAAGAGGGCAATAGCTTATGTAGCATTTTACCAGCATATTTGAAAGCCCTTTTTTGTGAAATATACTTTGGGAAGCCTAAGATAAATCTCTTGGAAGGTAACTGAATGGATAGTCCTGAAACAGTTGGTCAGTAGCTAGCAGCCCATGATAGAAGAGGTACATACTAGCCCCTGAAACCATAAGCTAGCTCTACAGCTATACATCCCCTTACAATACGCAATAACCCTTCCTGGACATGGTGTGCCCTCAACCTCCCAGAAACCCCACAAAGAAGTGCAGATGCCAAGACTAATCAGCTACAATCAAGCAACCTGCATCCTTGGGCGGGAGGAATGAGAAATTAAATAGTGCAAGTTGAACACACTAATGTGTCAGAAAATCCTAAGGAAATCTTAAATCTCTATTATCTGATCACCTATCTTTAAACTAGATTGAAATAGCAAAGGAAAGCAAATGGCACCAGAATTTTAAATAGTTCATCTGGTTTTATTCCAAACAGAATTAACTTGAAATTATGAATCAAAAGTGTCCAAAGGAAAACCTGAAAATGATGGGCATATAAATTAATCTGGAGGAAAAGGAAAAAGAAGGAAAAGCAGCAGCACGGGAAAAATCACAACAAATGGCAGTGTAGCCTGGAAAGTTGACAGACAGGAGCTAGAGGTAAAACTGTAAGAGATAAATTAAAGTGGCTTCTGTGATTGTCCAAGTCCTGCCTCACACAGAGCCCCCTTGGGAGAAAAGCAGCCACTGGTGACTGACTGTACAGACGTAGCCTCACACTACAGGGCAAATGACCTACCACATAGGCCACAGCTAAGTGGACCAGAGATGGAGCTAAACCCAAAGGTGGTCATTTATAGGGTGGACACAGTGAAGGGACCAAGTTAGGAAAGCTTACCCCCCTTTGCTTTCTCACCTTTTGGAATGGAAATCCCATCTTCCTATAAAAATGCCTCTCACTTTGAGAGAAGGTACATGGGTTGTAAGAATATAGGTGTGAATGTAGAAAGAGAGATTTACCTAATTACTCTATTTCTCTTCAAAGTCTAAAAATTCTCAATCACATCTATTTATTTCCTCTATTCAAAAATGTTGGTAAAATTCAGTTAATGTTAACTTCATAACTAAATTCCCAGTTTGGTCATTCTTCCTAATAAGGGGTGGATATCTTAAAAATGGGGGTTCTGTGGAAAGAGATACATTTAATAACTATTATCCATGTAAGTGGGGGATATTCTTATATCATATGATTTCTTATTTATTCTAAAAACAAATAAGTTTTTCAAACTCACTTTCTCTAAAAGTTTCAGATCCAACCATTGTTTCAATCTTCCTCTATTCTTTATCAAGCTTCAAAATAGAAGCTACTCTGCCCATCCTATGTTTGGGTGAAAGACAGGTAGCCAAAAGAAATAGAAGTCATTGATAACCCAGAGCTACATGTATGCTCCATTTTGCCTAAAACTTCAATTGTCCATGAACTTATTCTCCAGGCTCAATCTGATCATTGATACAGGAGGTAAGATCGTTACAACACTACATCAGTGGAAGCCAAAATTAGATTCAGTGCAACTTAAAATAAAACATTATTTATAAGACATTAACCTATATTTTTTCACATCCTATTAGTACTGTGATAATATACAGGCCAATATTCATCTTTTAAGTACCTCCTCCAAAATTTGGGAACTATTCATCAAGTTTCAAATCACATTACATTTTTAACCAGGCCGTCATTAAAAAATCAGTCCTTTTCCCCAATGATGCTTTCCCTTATTGCTAATTTATTTCAAAAAATTACATAAAAAATAGATATATTACCCGAAAAAAAATTACAAAATGTTGCCAATCTCTAGACAAGTGACACCAGAAACTTTAAGTTCTAATATGCCTTTTCCTGTTCTGGCCATGCACCAGTTTCTCCTGTTGGAAGTCAGCGCCAAGCAGCCTTTTGTTTGTTTGTTTGCATCTGCCAGAGGCAAGGCCAGAGGGCCCGGATGTATAAAAGTATCTCACACTCAGACGGAGGCCCTCAGGCCTTTGTGCCAGTAGATGTGCAAAGAAGCTTAAGTAAGTGTGGGAAAACAGCAACTGTGGATCAGAATTTACCATAAGGCAAGACCTAACACAGTTTTTTTTCTGGTTTGCCACAGACGGATGGAATAACAGTATAATAGGCTTAGGCAAAGGGTCTCCTGAGCTCTTTTCAACATTGTACATGCACAAGAGACAGTAAAGACACAAAAAGACAGTACTTAGGAAGGAAATGTCTCCTTAACAGCAAAGCCCTCTGCCGTTCATTATTTTCATAAAAGAGGGAAAGAGGATTGATGTGAAATGCTCCTATGCTTCCTCCTGGAAGGTCAATACATTTATTTCTGAAGGTCAGACTTGCCGCATGGGTACCAGTCATCACTCTTCCAGCAAAGATAGGCAGTTAGGGAAAAAACAGGCAGGACTTTTGTAAGGTTGTGTCTTAGCTCGGCACTACCTAAAGACCTAAATCATGTTCTTTGAAAAAACAGCTTGTTATCAGCCACTGGATATTATCAAGGCAAAGGTCAACCAAAAGAGCCACAGGAAAGCTTTCAGTCACACCCATGCAGCTGAACCATATCTTTACAAAGCATAAAACTGAACTGTCACCTGAAATAAATTAGAACAAGAAGGGCAGAAAAGTTTCTAAATACCTCAGTTTGCAAGCATAATTCGTTCCGGAAACAAACTACTCATATTACAAGACATCACTTGTTTACCAAGTTAAAATGTACTCTTAGGTTGGTGTAAAAGTAATAGCGGTTTTGCAGCAACCTAACAGAAATGTTTGCTCATCTTGCAGAACACTCACAAACCAAGTTACTCGCAATCCAATTTACTGTATTCTCTGTCACTGTCATACCAAGGAGTTATTTTAAATCACTGTTAAATTGTGACTGCTGAACAATTGAAAAAAAAAAGAATGGATAGTAGAAAAAAAATACATTTCTCAAAATGACTTAAAATAGATGAAATAAGATTGACTATGAATTCATCATTGTTGAAGCTAGGAGGTGAATACATGAGGCTGTTTTGTCCACTTGTTTGTATATGTTTAAAATGTTCTATAATAAAAGGTTCTTAATTATGTTATATGTGTATAATTTTTCAGTTTTTCAAACAAATTATAGCTTTGCTATAAATAGTATAATGCTCATTTAAAATTTTTTTATTAAATTTTAAGAAGATAGCCTGGTTAAAACAAGAATCTGCACCCAAACACAATTATTTCCATAAGTTGCCTGCAGGTACCTAGAAGGGAATAATCTAATTATATTACCCTTTCAGAGAGGTTTAAAAGGGATTTGGGGAATTTTTCCAAAATTTTTTTAAGTTTGTCAAAATTTGTGATATGGGAAGAAACTAAAAATCACTATACTTTTATCCATGAGAAACTCTGCCCAAAACCAGTTGTTCTAAGAAAGTCATTCTGCTCTCAAATGTCCACTAATGTCCACTGATATATACCAAACATATTTTAGCATAAATTCAATCTGTTCTCAGCATACGTTTAAGTTCAAAGAGGGAAAGCCTGCTCCTTTTTATTTCTTTTTTGCCAGCCTACCTCTATAAATGTAGCATATGTGATCTTCTTTATAAATTAGGGATTTTTTCCTGTTTTATTGAGGAATAGTTGAGAAATAAAAATTGTATATATTTAATGTATACAACTTGATGTTTTGATATATGTATACATTGAAATAATCACAACAATCAAGCTAATTTTGAAGGTTATGCAGCAGTAATATTTAGGCATGAAAGATTTATTTTAAACCCTTTAAATATTTTTTCAAGCAGGTTCCATTTATCTCATTCAACCAAAGTTTTATGATTTAATGCTATCAACATGTATTGTACAATAGTAATGTCCTTGGGCCAAGAACCAATTTAACATGGCTTTATACAAAACTAATAAAATAAGATTTCCAGCTAAGCCTAAATGTGACATTTGGAAAGAAATACATAATAATTCAGAAAAAAAAATGTTTGGATTGGTTTTGCCTATATAATTGAAAATAATAAAATAAAATCTTTTCAAGAACAGCCTGTGACAATTTTCATTACATCTACTTAAAACATAATGGAGAAAGGATTTCTTTATTAAGAAGAGGGGTAAAAATAAAACTTATCATTAAAAATCTTATCAAAAACATTAGAAAAAAATGAAAAATGTTACCATCTACAATTCTCAATAGAACATACACATTGTATGCAGTAGAGTACTAGTTAGCAAGTATACAGAAATCAGAAAGGCACAGTCCTTGCTCTCTGGGTAAGTGCATTTGACAGTGAGACATATGTAAACAGACACTGATAATCAGTGCTCTTTTCATTAAATATAAAAATTTGGGAGAAGATTGGAATGTTGTTTCCCTCACAAGCTCTCTATTCATTAATATGAAACTTAATATTTTAAAGTTCATATGCCAGGAGTTCTATGATTAATATTTAAATTCTAACAATTAATAGAATTGTGATAAGCAATAACACTTATCTATCAGTAACTATTCAATATATATAATAGTTGACTTCTTGAAGTATTACTTATCTTTCCTCATGAAACAAAACTAAAATGTATTCATATCTGTTTTCATTATAATCAACTTTTCTTATTCTTATTATACTGTAAGTATCCACTCCTGGGTATCATTCTCACCATCTTCTTATATTTTTTAAAGTAGAAAGGACTAAGAAGTGGTCAGTCTAGTGGCTCCCTGAAAACAACAATAACTCCTGTAGATTCAGCAGGAAGCTTAGGGAAAACAGTAATAGATATTCCACCTAGCCACACAGCATCACAAAATTTTTAATTACCTACAAAACCTGCTGCTTCCCTCTCTCCTTTCTGTTTTTCTCTCCTGACATTCCCACAAGCCACACATGAGATCCAGGAGAATTGACAAGAGTTATATATTGACATTTAAAGAAAGAAAGAGAGAGAGAGAGAGAGAGAGAGAGAAGAGAAAAACAAAGTAACCAGAGGAGAAAAATCTCTACTATTGTTACAGGCAATACAAAAATATAAATACAGTAGTCCCCCCATATCCATGAGGGGGATTCCCAAGTTCCAAGACTCCCAAGTGGATGCCTTACACCATGGATAGCACTGAGCCCTGTATATGCTATTTTTTTTCCTATATCTATGATAAAGTTTAAATTATAAATTTGGCACAATAAGAGATTAACAATAATTAATAATTAAATAAAGCAATGATAACAATGTACTTTAATAAAAGTTATGTGAATGGCATTGGGGACATTATTAGGTCAAATAAGGGTGACTTGAGCACAAGCATTACGATACCGCAACAGTCGATGTGGTAACTGAGACCGCTGCTAAGTGACTGTCAGGAAGTTAGTGAATACCGCAGGGAAATGTTGGATAAAGGGATGATTCAGTCCCAGGCAGGATGAAGTGGGATGGCATGAGGATGTATGCTACTCAGAACGGTGCACAATTTAAAACATGAATTGTTTATGTCTGGAATTTTCCATTTAATATTTTCAGACCACAATTGACTATGGGTAACTGAAACTGTGGAAACCGTAGATAAGGGGTGACAGACTACTGTAAATATAAGTTATTATTCGAGTTGAGTATTATCTTCCATTGGTATATAGTATGTGCTTCATTATGTTGCCAATGGACATCTAATAAAAACCAAATTCCAGAATGCTGCTCCAATTGCAACAAATCTAGAAAAGAGGTCTCTGAATAAGATTCTGTATATCCGTATCACTCTTATTCCCCCAAAATGATAGCTCTGATTCCTAATAATAATGGCTAATATTTATTGACAGGTTTACAAATTAATGCATAATCACCTTATGAGGTAGATACAATTAATACAATGTTACTTCATGATGTGATAAGTGTGGCATCACCCAACTCTTCCTGGAAGACAGTGAGGACAGGGGGAATGTCCAGAAAATATACCTTGAGCTGAGCCCTGGAGGATAAGTCAGAACCCAACAGACATAGGATGGGTGAAGAACATCCAGCCAGAGGGACAGCATATGCAAAGACAAAGAGGTATGCGTAGTTATGCATGACTGCAAGAAGTTATGTAGGGCTGGAGCAGAGAAGAGCACTGGGGCAATGACTAGTAATAAAGCTGGAAAAAAATCACAAAGACTTTAGTCGCTAAGCTAAGAAATTTAGCTTTATGCTTCTGACACTAGTGAGCCATTGGGGGACTGACTCTACAGACAAATCGATGATGAGATTTTGCATTTTAAAATATAATTGACGGGGGTCAGCCGAGTGGCTCAGTTGGTTAAGAGCTCGCTCAAGAGTGCAAGCTCTGAGCAACAGCGATTCGATTCCCTGCCCGGCCTGAGCTGCTGCTGAGCTGCCAACAGGTGGTAGGATGGCTCAGCTAAAAAAATATTTGTATTTATAGAGGTAGTCAGTCCAGAATAAAAATGATGAGGGCTTGACAAAAGTAATGGCTGGAGAAACAGAGAAAAGAGGAGATAGAAGTTAGAGAAACTATATAATTCTTTCAGTAGAATGTAATCACTATAGTTCAAATATGTTCACAAAGCACTTTTATATATGTTGTATAACTGATCCTTATAACAATCCTGTGAAATAAACAGGGAAGGTATTATTACCTCAGCTCTACAAATGAGGAAACTGATTCTCAGAAAAGCTAAGCAGCTTGCCCAGTCTCATGGCCAGCAAGAGGTGGAGCTGGGAATAAGAGTCATGTTACTTGGTTCTAAAGCCCCTTATACACAAAACTCAAAGACTTAATAAGAAATTCTCTAAACAAAGGGCAATAGGAAAAGAACACATGGCATTAGTGTTGCCTGTCAAAAAAATTATGGAAAATTTGTTGAAACAGACAAAGTATGTATTTTCTCACAGAGCAGAACATAAATGAGCTCACTGAAATTCTAGTCCTGAAAGGTCCAAGCAAACCCCTTCACTGACTGAGCACCTTCCTGGGTTTCAGGAAGCTTCTTCAAGAGTGTGATGTGAACTCATTCTCTCCCATCCTGCTAGCGGTGGGAGACATATGACATGGAAAGCTTAATGCCAGACTGTCTTGGAATTTCCTAAGACCTCTAACTTTACAACAAATGTGAACAGTTGTATATGCTATCACCTTTTTAATTTTATTTGCCTTACCCAGGCAAACTCTTTTGCATATTTGTGAACAAGCTTGCCCTCAAGTAAGCACACACATATTACACAGAGGGACTGATTTCCATCTTTAAAATATAACAATGTACTTAGATTGTCATCAAGCTCTTCTTCTTACATGCATTACTTTTGACATAAAGGTCAAACAAAGAACAAAAGGTAACTATTTTAAATTGAAACCATTTTATGTATTTTGTGGGTTTTTTCAAAGCCTTTGTGATTTATGTCCCCTCTTTTAATTCTGAGCGAGGCCTTCCCACTTGATTATAGATTTCTTCAATAGATGTGGAGAAGGAATTATTTTTCCTCGTCTTTGTTAATTCCCATGTCCCACCTAGCAAGCATAGTGTTTGAAAGAAGCAGAAAATAAATATCTGACTTAACTGAATTTAATTTTCCTAATATTCTTCATTGACACACGCTTGTCCATGGTAATTATTATCCATGGAAAACTACTGCCTGAACTATCGGTAAATATTAATTATGCTTTAATTAATTTTCACCTACACAGTAAAGATTCACAAAGAAAAAACATAGTATTATATATGGTCCCTTTCTCAAGAGGAAAGAGAAAAATATATAAGTCAATAGCAAACCTATCAGAACTCTAACAGAAGCAAGAAGGTCTGGTTTAGAGCAGACATTTCAAAAAAAGTATCTAACGAATGTTAATGAGAGATTAAAAATGGATATTTAGGGTACTAAAATCACTTCCATAGGGAAGCGCCCCTTAATTAGTTTTAGGACCTTCTAAGAGAGAAATATTTAGTATTTGGGACTTTCATTTCTATATCAGAGGAACAAAGGGATCAAAACCAGAGAGTTTCTGGTCTTTTTCAAGACATTAAGCTAACTTGGAGATTTTTTTTTTTTGCATTTTTGGTGTAAAATTGATTTCTTATCTTCTCTAATTTAACTATAGATTATTAAAATATAAATGTGTTGTGTTTTTTTTGTTTTGTTTTTTTTAGCTGAGCCATCCTGCCACCTGTTGGCAGCTCAGCAGCTGCTCAGCTCGGGCTGGGACTCAAACCGCTGTTGCTCAGAGCTCAAACCGCTGTTGCTCAGAGCTCAAACTCTTGAGCGAGCTCTTAACCAACTGAGCCACTCGGCTGGCCCTTAAATGTGTATATTTTTAACACAGAGGTTTTTTTCACGGAACAAGCTTAATTGTGATTTATTCTTAATTGCCACTGTATTTACACAGGACTAGCTTTACTCCCTGCCTGTAAAACCTACCATATTTGCCGGCGTATAAGACGATTTTTTGGCCCTGAAAAATATGCCTCCAAGTGGGGGGTCGCCTTATACGCCAGGTACACTTCAGATAGACTGCCCATAGTGCTTGCCCCGTGCCATAGTGGGCCCACTTCATTCCACATACCGTTCAGGCATCAGCAGCGCTGCTGGGTGTATGCTCGGCTGTTATGCGATTTTGCTGTTATGCGATTTTACCACACTCGCAAAATCGCACACAGCCGACCATACACCCAGTATGATAGCGCAAAATCGCGAATCGCGATACCATACTGGGTGTATGGTCGGAAGAGGGGGTAGTCTTATACGGCGAGTATATAACAAACTCTGTATTTTGAGTGGAAATGTTAGGGGGTCGTCTTATACGCCCAGTCGTCTTATACGCCGGCAAATACGATAAGATGACCACGTAGTGCGATTATCCAAAATTTGTTATTATTCTTTAAAGAAACAGTCCAAACTGAAATGAGTATTATAAAGATCATTAGTATTCCCTAAGCTGTTAAGAGATGTTCCTGAAAGAAATGGTTCCATACTCAAAAAACTGAAAAATGCTGCTACTCTAGCCTTCCTCTCAGAAAGTCCTACTTTAGCTAAGAACTCTAAGTATGCTTAACTCAGTGTTTCCCAAGAGTATTTGACCATAGATACATTTTTTCAAATAACATCTATTAATATCCCATGTAATCTTGGACAATAAAGGCTAAAGCAATCCTCCCCTCCTTCTTTTAGTAAATGACAAAGGTCACTCAGACCATCCATGTTAAGTCTGTAAAGCATAATTCAAGTCAGGTGCCATGAGCAAATGATTGAGTTACCAGAGACAGGAAAAATATAAAAACTATAGCCCTACCTCAAAATGTATACATGAGATCCAGGCACTCAGGGAAATTGACTTAGCTACTAAACACATCAGTGAAACACCATGTCTAATTCTAAGAGGTAGAAGGAGATCTAGAATTCAGGTAACACTTGTAAAAGAGAAATGGACAGCTGATACCTCAGTTGACTCTCCTTACACATAGGACAACAATAATTAGATCAGGATACAAACGAAGCCTCCAGGCCTGAAGGATAAGAGGTATCAACAGGACAAGGCAAAAAACAACAGGGTCCCTCTTACCAATCTAAGGTTTAGGGCTGAGTTACAGTTCTACAATCAAACCATGATACTCATCATAGGACATGACCAAAACTGGATAGGGGAGGGCTTCATCTAAAAGGCAAAATTGGTCCCCAAATGTTGTGCTTGAGACTCCAAGTTCCTGGCAAGATTACCTAAAATTAGCTCTAGAAATGGTAAAGATGACCAGCAAAGTAATCACTAAATCCTAAATCAGGGAAGGTAGCTAGATTCTAAACTACAAAAGATGGCAGGGCCAACACTGTTCATAGATACTCCTTGTCTCTAGAAGAACAGGCTCATGTGGTTCAGACGCATAAAAGCTTAAGGTATCAGTGATTCTACCCCCAAGAATATCAAAAGGCAGAGGCAGAAAAAATGAGGTAGAAGCTGACATTTTGAGATTCCCATCGATTCCTCAGGAAGAAATGGGGGGGAGGGGAGATGGTTGCTATGATTCAGAAAAGATTGGCAGCCCTGTTCTTTACTTCTTTTCTTTCTAAGCCAACTTTATTCTTCCATCTGTATTGTTCCCATTATGCTCTTAAAAGACAATGAAAAAGATAACTAAAACATAACTTTCTCTCGAATTACTCATACAAGGGAATGGAACATCTTAAAAGCAGTCTGGCATATGCCATTCTCATAGAAAATCCTATTCCGTGCAATCACTGGTGTATCATGCTTTCCGAGTCACCTGGTTCCACCATCCTTCACTTAATTTAGCAGTCATCCATTGCCCGCCTACTATGACTCCAACACTGTAAAAGCATAAAAGGAAAACCAAAGCAAATGCATGGCTCCAGAAAACTGAGAGTCTAGTCAAGGAGGCAGGAATTTATGAAAGAACTTATAATTAAGTGCTAAATAGTCTCATCATTATTAATTGTGAAGAGGTGAGGAACTCCTTCATAAGAAGTAAACATAGAAACCATAGAAGTTACAGTAGAAATTCATTTATCATCTACTTTTATGAAAACATTAATATGTTTCCCTATATTCTGTCATCCAGATTACAAATGTGGGAGAAATAAGAAAAGGAAACAATCAGTTTAGGCCAGAACAATAGGAAAGAGCTTCATGAAAGGTAGTATTGGAGTTAAGCCTTGCAGGAAGAGCGAATGATTTTTCAGGAGTGGGAGACTGAAAGAGTATGTTATGTGCAAGGGACAGGGTAGATATCAGCAGTTGTTTCATTTGGGGGATTATGGAGACAACAATAGATGAAACCAAATTAGGGAGAACTGAACATCGAAGAATGGAGAGCTGGGAATTAAGAGGCTGCACAACTGAAAGTTCTTAAGGATAAACTCACAAAACAATCAGAGACACAACTTTCATTAATTTTAGAAATCATCTGACAATTTTCAACTCAGTGAATAATAATATCCGCTGTGATCATATATCCACTGCCAGAAAATTTCCAGTGAGAGAAAGAAAATTTGCCATCTCCCAAGAGAAAAAGAGCTCCAATTGTTAGAACTTTCTTCTTTATGGAGTTACCATTGTTCTCTTCAATTGATCTAAGTAGATACGTAAATATTTCTAGATATGTCACCCCATTTTAACATGCCAAGCTGTAAGTGCCAAGAATAAGTCTGTGTTTATGGCACTCTCCGCAGAATACATTAGAAAGGATGGTGACTGTTGGTTCCAAGGAGACCCTAACCCACAGCTCCAAATCCGCCTCTAAAAAGGCTCCTAAAAGTTGTATCTATTCAAACAAACTCTTCACTGTCAGATAAATTAATATCTAAACCTATCCAAGTTGCTCTGAATTAGACTGGGTTTGGATTCATACAGGACTACAACATGAGGGTTTCACCAAATTTAGGCCAATCTCAGAAGTGAAAGATAAAAGCAGCCTTTGGCCAAAATATACATGATTACAACATTCACAGACCATGTAATTTCTCCCTGCTGGAGAAAGAATGTGCTTCTATTGTACAAAGGAATCTGCTGGTGACTGGAAAGCATGTCAGAGTTTAGCATATCACTCCATGACTCCTCTGTTAAAGTAGAAAATAAATAAATTTCTACTTTAATTTTTTAAAAGCGTTTGTTTGGGGTTTTTTTCTCATTTTTATTCCTTACCTCTTGTCCATAAGGAATCCCCATAGCATGGCATGAAAAATCTACTTGCTTTGCAGTTCCAACTTTCCTACTACTGAATCACTTATTCCTGAAGCCATATAAAGAATTAACTGCTGAAGAAGAAGCAGATCAAATATGCCACAGTGGTCCCTTAATATTTATATAAAGCAGGATTTCTCAACCTTGACATTACTGACATTTTGGGCCACATAATTATTTATTGTGGAGGACTATCTTATGCGTTGTAGGATGTTTAGCAGCACCCTTGACCTCCACCTACTAGATGCCAGCAGTACCTTCCCTCACCAGTCATGAAAATCACAAACATCACCAGACATTGCCAAATATCCCCTGTCCCTGGTTGAGAGCTTCTAATAACAGATATAGTCTTGGTTAAAACGTACTCTGGGCTCTGTATTCCATGCACATTTCTAAAGTGGTGGTGGCTACTACCATTTCTGGCTTATGTCCACATAAAATCTAATATTTACTCAAATCTCTTCAGAGAAAAGTGTGAACACCCTGTTTCTTGACAAATGACTTTGATTATTAGATTGTACCACAATATGCATCGAAGTACAAGGATAGAGCCTCAGCTTCGCTGTCAAGACAACGGCTGCCTCTTCAAGCAAAAGGAAAATCAAAGGCTTGTAGGATGCCAGTTGAGTCTGAACGTTAAGCCAAAGGCAAGTGCTGTGGCCACGACTGAGCACCTGGCACTTCCCTATGAGAGCTGAATACTCAAGAAAATTGAGACTTCAAATGAGCTTCCACGTAAAAAGCTGCAATTTTGTTTCACTGGGGGGAGAGTAGGGGATAAGTTATGGGAAGAAACCAGAGGAGAATTCAACCTGACAGTCTATTTGCTAATTCAGCGAGGAGGATTTCAAGACAATCTTCAGAATGTGGCAAGACAAAAGCGTCATTATCTATAATTACTGCTTATCGTAGCAGGGATTGATAGCAAGCTTCCTCCGCCAATCTTACCCCGCCATTATGAGAAGAGGCGATTAAAGTAATTAACAAATCAACTTTTCTGTGCAACATTGGGTTCAATAGCAGAAAATAATGAGAAAAAGCTAGTTATTCGCAAGGATGAAATGAGAGAAATCTGAAGTTAACAACAGTATAGAGAGGGAGCTGGAATAATTGACAAATGTATACCTTTTGACATTAGAAAACCTGAGTGCACATTGGCAAATATTGAGCTGTTTGTTTAAAGCTACAATTTAAATGGAAGTTGCTTTATGTCATCATGAAAAGCATATACAGTTATAACAATCATGCACAACCCTGTGTATGTGACACATACAAATATAAAATAATACCTCATTACTGAAAAGTCGGACTATCAGGAACCTTAGTCATCTTGGTCATGGATATTAATGCAAGGGGACTCAGAAAAGATCCTTTCAGCCATGAAGTCACACTACTCTATAAGAAGAATCAAAGAACTACTCTCAGACCCTTGCTGTATTTTGTATTCCTCTCAACTCCCCTACTCTTGAGGGGAGGGGCGGCACCATGTCTTATAATCTGTCCCTAGATTAATGCATTTTATACATCATAGGTGCTCAGTAAGGACCATTAGCAGTTTTGATCAACTTAGTGGTCACAACCACATGTAGTTACTGAACACTTGAAAAGTGACTAGTGCAACCAAGGAATTGAATTTTTAATTTTATTTAATTTTAATTAAGTTTAGTTTTAAAACTGGTACTCAATTTTTCTCATTGGAAAGATTTTAATATGTTTGGAACAACTTGTACATGTGAATCTACTTTTTCAATTGTAAATTTTATGAAATCTAAGTAAACAGCAAGTATCTAATAAAAATTTAGCATTGAATTCAGATGTGCTAAAAGAGTAAAATGCACACCAGGTTTCAAAGATTTGGTATTAAAAAAATTAATGTAAAATATATCATAATATCTGTATATTGATTGCATGTTGAAATGATAATATTTTTGATATATTTGGTTAAATAAAATAAATCATTAAAGATCATTTCACCTGGTTCGTTTTACTTTGTTTAACGTGACAACTTAATTTAAAATTTGAAAATTTTAAATTGTATATTGGCCATTAGATAGATAGGACTGGTCTATAGAGTAAATGAATGATATGCAACATACAGCAACATATCAGAAGCAAGAAGAGCGTACTGACTGACAGCAGCCAAGAATGACATCTACAACCAGAGGCAGACAAAAATAATCAACAAAACAGTCACCTGTAGACAGTTAAAGCAGTATGAGTATATATCCCTACCTATTTCAGAGGTGCCTAAGACTATCACAGTTATTTATGTATTACGACTCTTAACCACAAAAAGGTTTAAAAGAGGAAAAAAAAGCTTTTTTGTCTACTGCGTTTAAGAAGACATAATGATGAATCTTGTAAATAGTTTAATATTTAATAGCAAATTCCATTTATCTAAATATTTCTCTAATATTTAATAACTCATTTAATCCCCACAATAACCTGATGAGATAGATAGTATCACCTTTCTCATTTTGTAGGTAAGGAAACTGGGACTTAGAGAGGTTAAGTAATCTGTCAAGGTTACATATATTTACTACACTATTCTACTATCTCTGTCAAAATTCTTTTCCAGTATTCACATATATATATGTGCTTGACCAAAATGCTACTCTCCTCTGTTTTGGAATATTGTCCTCTTTAATGGAGCCCTTGGCCTGGAGAAGTTCAGCCAAATCAACTCTGGGGATGAAAGTTCTGCCAGGTGTCACGTATAGACCTCCATCATATTCTCAAGCATTCATAAATAAAGTTCTGCTGATGGGGGTCCATGAGGAGACTGGCTTAAAAAGTCCCTCTCTTAGTTTCTGGTTGAGAGTTGCTACAATTTCTAAAATTCTCTATGGTTCTTCGACATGGTGAATAATATCCTATCACAGACTTCACAATAATATATGAAATCATGAACAGTGACAATCTTTGCATTGCATTACCCATAATGATATACCAAAGGGAAAGATAAATATTGTGTGGCTGTTTTAGGTAAGTTGAAATTATCCTTACTCTGCAGCTTCATTCAATACATAAGAGGTTTCACACAATGAAAGTTTAGCAAGGAGAATAAGATTTGCTAGGACACCTAAACAGATGAAAGGTTGATTTTGAGAGCAGAGGTATAGGGTGAGAATTAAGAAGGCTAAATAATTAAGCAAACAGGCTGAATGAAGAGAATCAAGGGATCAGAAGGCAAATGGCTACAGAAAGATCAAAAGACTTAAACCCCATGTGATATACAAGGGAAGTGAAACTGAGCAACTTAATAAGGAATTTGTTTAGAGGAGTAATACAATAGCAACATGTCTTTGAGAGAATGGAGCACTTTTTTAAGTGTGAGCAGTGACTAACAGAATTTAATAGTGCAGAATGCTTACTGTGCTCTGTGTTGCACTGTTTAATTTCTCTATTTTCTATGCATTGTCTTGTTTTTTTTTCCTCTTATGGTTATTTGTTTCCTTTTCCCAAACAAAAAACAAATTAAGATACTCAGATCTCAGGTATTATCATTTTAAGACATGGAAAATTAAGCATATGAAATCAAGATTCTCAGTTTTCATTTAAAAAAAATCAGAGCATCATCTCTTATTTACCCATTATCTGTTTTAACCTATTTGGTAATAGCTATTAAAAAGTTTGTGGATTATTGTGGATTATAGAATACCCAGGATTTTGTAGATAGTGACCACTGGAAACATCATCCTATGTGCCTTTAATTTTCTTCTGGTACGTTCAGGATCACTTTTTTCTTGTTAGCAAAGAGAATGGAATCAAGTTGTTCTTGAATCTCATTAGGTCCCCACAGTGCTAGCCGACTGTCTAAGAAGCTGTTTAGTGATTTTTATCTGCTGCCTTTTGCCAAACAGGAGACACAAAGGAAAGGAGCACGAGTGGCCTGTCAATCCTGGACACTCCGTCAGAAGGCCTGGCTGTCATCATGGAGATTCACCCAGGTTGTGTGGCAGGACATCTAACCTGACCAGAATCACTAAAGAACCAATACCTGAGAGCCCAGCAAACACAGCGGCCAGAGCAAAAGCTGATATGGACAACTACACATGCTGTTACCAAAGCCTTTGACAGAAAATACTGGAATCAGAAAGGATTTATGGAAAATTTAATGTAAAAGACTTTTAAACTTTTAACTAAAGTTTTCTTTTCTTGAAGTGGTATCTTTCTCAAGATTATTTTTATTACATAATTTTCACAGATCTCCTTATGGTTTAGTGCCTTGGGAAACATGTATCTTTAATATTATATTATTTTTTCAAATCTATTGTGTTTAAATCCTAAGAACAAGTTATTAAAGAGTCATGATAGCAACTGCAATTCCAAACATTAATTTTTAAAAATTCCCATATAGAGATGTGTTCACATTTGATTTATTTTTTAGGGCTTATAAATATAATATTCTAACTCGTTTTCATCTTGCTTCTTTCAAATAAAGCTTTTGGACCTTAAAAAATAATATACATTTTTTTGCATTCATTTGAACATCTTTTCTGGTTTAGAACTTGTCTCAAGGGAAAACCTTGAAAGAAAATTAAAACTTCTTTTTTTAAAGCCCACGGCAATTTATTAATATTTTGAAGCTTTTCAATACAGTTGTATTCACAAATTGGATTTGCATTGTTTGGTATAAAACAATTGTTTTATTCCCACTTCAAGTGCTTCTCTGTTTTCAAGCTTGTTAATTAAATGTTTTGTTTTTAAAAATACTGCACAAGTTTCTCAAAACTTCATCTGCACCTGCTCCATAAATGAAAAGATGTCCTTGGAACAACTCCAGTTTATTAAGTGGAAAGCCATTTATTTCACACAAGAATTCAGTCTTTTACCTGTAAGCTTTAACATGAGTTACTATGCATTGTATTCTTTCACCTTTTATCTGCTGTCAATTAACACAAGCATTTTTAGTGTGTAGAGGGGGGGAAAAAGATATGTGTGGAATGTCACTTCCATTGCCTAATGCTCCTGTGTGTGTGCTCAACTGACATCTCTGTAAAGCTATTTGGTGGTTTTATCGTTCAGTCCTAGCCCTTTTGGTCTTTCCCATCATCTTTTTTCCCAACAAGATTGTGTAGTGTGATCTGATGAGATATAGGGATTATGTGGAACTGCAACAACTTCTCAGAAATTTCCATAGCAGAGTCTAAATTAGCAAAATGCTTTCTAGCACACACAAAAGGAGGCATACCAAGTCTTATAGGACCACAAAGACCTTATTCATTCTTGCCAGAAGCATTTGAAATTAGTAAGATTTAACACCACTAGGGACAAGACTTCACTGAATGAATTTTGGTCACAATCAATTTTCTTTTTTTAATTGGGGAATTGGTGTAGGGGACAGCATTGAAGAATCAGGGAAGGGGAACGGGCAAGTTGCTGTCCTTTTGTTCTTCAGTCTAGTTGTGGAGGACGTTGCTGCACTGGCCCATGTTGGTATTATCATTGCGCTCTTCCTGGGTGACCGCTCACAGCGGTTCATGGAAGCTCACAAAAGCACATGCCCGCTGCCGGTCAGCCCCACTGCAGCCTACGCCATCACAGGCAACTCACAGCAGCCCAGCTCCAGGTTGAGCTGTTGTGCACCATCTTAGCTGTAGAGGGTGCAGCATCACTGGCCTTCATGTGGGATCCAAACCGGGGCCCTGCTGCTCAGAGCTGGCATCCCAAGCCAACTCTTAACCAACGCACTACTCGGCAGGCCCTGTCACAAATCAATTTAAGATGTCCAGATATCACAACTGCAGTGCCCATCTATACTTACTTAGCAAAGAAAGCTTAAAGCTTCTGCCAAAAGAAGTGCTAAGACTCGAAATTGTCAACAATATATTTTTTTAAAAAGCAGATTGCAAAATCATGTAAGGTACATATGCATTTATATAAAAACCACATATGTCTGTATACATGACAAAAGAAGATCTGGGAGGTAACAGATAAAAGCAATAACATTGTTTTTCACCAGGTGGGTGATATTGTGGACATTTTTTAATTGTTTTCTTTTTGCTTGTTTGAACTTCCTGATTTTTCTGAAATAAATATGTATTTCTTTTCTGATTTAAAAAGATGAGCTTTACAAAAATATTTTTTAAATTGTGTTGAACCAGGCACAAAGAGTGAATAGTCGAAAAATATCTTTTTAATCATCAACTGAATCAATTAAATAAATCCAGAAATTTTACTTTTGTAAGATATGAATGTTATTTAACTGCTTTAATGATATTTTGACAATTATAAAAATGTATTATAAAGATTTTAAGAGTATGAAAATATCTATGTCTCATGTATCTTCCTCTCTTTTCTTGATGTCATTAGCAACTGATATTGTTTTACAACTGTTTTTTGTTTGTTTGTTTGTTTGTTTGTTTGTTTGTTTGTTTGTTTGAAACTTTACTAGAGTCTCTAATAGCTCATTTCCTCTACCTTTACATAATCTATAGAAAATTGGTCTTACTTTTTAAAAGAATATTCTATCTCATAGACAGATGCATTTTTTTCTATTAATAAAGAGATAGTAAATTTTCTTAAAATTAAGAAAAGAAACACTACACGTGGTCTTCCTGCATTACTCAAGGTGGTACTCTTAGCACAAGGTGGATCCCTGTACTAAAAATACACTGTCCAGAGAAAGATAGGGTTTTGTTTGGTTTGGTTTGGTTTTCTTTTTTTTTTTTTAACAGACTATCCAGAGGTAGCCTACCCCATTTTTTTTTTTTTAAAGATTTTTATTGGGGAATTGGGGGGATGGGAACAGACAAGTTGCTGTCGTTTTGTTCTTCAATCTAGTTGTGGAGGATGTTGCTTCACTGGCCCAAGTTGGCACCATCATTGCGCTCTTCCCGGGCGAGGCAGATCAGTCGCCGGCTTCTGGACGGCCGCTCACTGCGGCTGCTGGCTGCTCACGCTGGCTGCTGGCTACACACGGTAGCCCATGGCAACCCACTGCCACAGGGGCTGCAGCCTACGCCATCGCTGGCGACTCATGGCAGCCCAGCTCCAGGTTGAGCTGTCGTTCAGCATCTTAGCTGTGGAGGGCAGTGTCACTGGCCCTCATATGTGGGATCCGAACCCGGGCCCTCTGGCATCCCAAGCGAGTTCTTAACCATTGCGCCACTCGGCCGGCCCTGGTTTGGTTTTCATATTTTTAATTTTTTTTTTAATTTTATTGAAAAAACTGATAAAACAAAATTTACTGTATAACCAGTTTCTACTGATCTGTTTTGTATAGTTAAGAGTATTCTCATAAAATAGATCTCCAGAACTTTTCCATCTTACAAAACAGAATTCTATATTCTTTAAACAAGTTCCTATTTTCCCTCCCCCCAGCCATTGGTAACCAGCATTTTACCTTTTTTTATATGAATTTGACCACTTTGCATACCACATATATGTAGAGTCATAAAGTATTTTTCCTTTTTGTGATAGCTTATTTTATTTAACATATTGTCCTCAAGGTTCACCTTTGACATGTGACAGTACTTCCTTCCTTTTAAAGCCTGAATAATATTCCGTGTATATATACCATATTTTGTTTATTCATTTATCCAGAGATCAGCATTTGTGTTTCTTTCACCTCTTCACTATTGTAAATAATGCTGCTATAAACATGGGTTGTAAATATTTTTTCAAGACTCTGCTTTCTGTTACCTTGGCTGTAACTAGAATTTGGATTACTAGGTCATATGATAGTTTCAGTTTCAATTTTTTTAAGAACTGCCACACTGACTTCCGTAGTGGTCGCTCCATTTTATAATCCCACTAACAGTGCACAAGGGTTTGAATTTCTCCACATCCTCACCAACAGTTGTTATATTCTGTCTGGGGGTTTTTTTTTTGCTTTTTTTTATAATAGCTATCTTAATGTACACAGGGTAATATCTTATTTTGGTTCTGATGTGCATTTCCCTAAAGATTAGTGATGGTGAACATCTTTTCATATGCTTATGGCCATTTGTATATCATCTTGAGAAAAATATCTATTCAAGTCTTTTGCTCATTTTTTAATCAGGTTTTTTGTTAAGTTGCAGGAGTTCTTCATACACAGAGGGTGCAAAAAAATGTACACACATTTTAAGGAAGGAAAAAACTTTTAAAATTGTAATACTCAATATATATGCCAATAACAAAAAATGAACACAAGTCACATTTGACTTCTACAATTACAAGAGATGTTCAGCAACCAGATACTTCTGATTACAGCGCACCACTGCTTGAGCAACGTTAACCAAAGAGTCCTCTTGTATACATTTTTTTGGCACCCCTGGTATTTTAGATATTAATACATTGTATCTTGCTTTTGGACTTACTTGTTCCTATTTGTCTTCTGCCACTAGAATGTAAGCTCCATGAGAGCAGGGAGCTTTTGTACTCACTGGCACCTAAAATGTTGCCTGGCAAAAAGTAGGCACTCAAAAAATGTTTGTTGAATGAATGTAGATTGGAAACAAATAAAAATTTATGGCTTACTATGTTTTCTCATCAGTAAAGTAGAGAATGATAACATTACTAACTCAGGATGGTTATGAAGATCAAAGCAGTTAGTATGTATAAAGGGCTTAGAACAGAGTCTGGCACACTGTTTGCTATTATTATTATTTGTTGAATGAATGAAATAACAAAAACAAAAAGGGTTGTCACACAGTAGAAAAAACTTTGCTAGGACATCCACACACAGATTCATTAATTTCATTTTCAAAATATGTATTAATTGCATACCATCTTCTTGTTGCTATGAGTAGCACTGAAGATAGAAAAATTAATATGTAGTTTCAGTCCTAGCAGAGTTCACATTTTACTACAGATGGCAGATTCATAAGCGAAGATGTAAGATGTGTTAGAAATACTATAATATTGATATTTACATACAAAATGCATTGAGAACAATTACTGCTGCAAGAAAAATCCAGGAAGACTTCACCAAAAAGATAACATTTGAGCTGGACCTCTCTTCCACACTGAGGAAAGAAAGCATTGCAAGCAGCGGTAACAGCATTAGCAAACATCATCAGCCCATGCCTCTGTTCTCCTGCACCCCATTCAGCCCTATTCATCTTCCTACCTGCAAACCCAGTCCTACCCCTGCTGCTGTGATCAGGTGGCTCAGTGACATCATGAAGTGCCCAAGGTCACAAGAGACCAAGCAGAGCTAAGTTTCCTTTCCCTGGTTCACCTCCTTGTTTCATGATGAATCAGGTGTATGTGTGCCTATCCTAGACACAAGCATGCTGGATTTCTGGGATCCATTTGTCCTGCCATCTCACTCATGCAGGACAAACGAGAGCCTCCCTCATCTTACTCAGATAATGAATCAATCTCATCACTGAGTTGGAAATTGGTTAGTCACTCCTTCTTTTGCACTCCAATGGGACTTCCTATCTCTGAAATACTTGTTTACCTGCCAGTGCCCTCTCCCAAACTGTATACTTCTTAATAGCTCCCAGATAGCCTTTTTGATTCCACTCTTGCCTCACTCCACAATACCTTCTCCACTCAGCAGTCAGTGTGATCTTTTGATCGCCCATCTTCACAGCTTTTATGACTGCACAGCGCCTGGCCCTCACCAGGCACTCAACAAATATTTCATG
Organism: Hipposideros armiger; assembly: GCF_001890085.2. NCBI lineage: Eukaryota > Metazoa > Chordata > Mammalia > Chiroptera > Hipposideridae > Hipposideros > Hipposideros armiger. The sequence continues at coordinate 2,097,076 of NW_017731431.1, forward strand.
AATGAGTGAATAAATGAATGAACAAAAGGACCTACAAATGAATGAATGTAAGACTTTATAATATATGGACACATCCTTTTTATTATTATAAATAATACTATGTATACATATGCAAAGATATGTAGTGTATATATTATCCCACATACTAATGTTATCTCATGTGGAAAGTTAGAAAATATTAGAAAGAATAAAGATACTCTTGTATATGATATCTGAACATACTAAATACAAAAACAAAATAGTAGCTATTTAGCTATAGACAGATAATATGTATAAAAAGAGAAACAACTAAAAGTTTATTTTCAATTAAAAGAAAAATTATCCTATTATTGCTCTTGCCATGTATACACAGTAAACACATAATCACCTGATACTAGCGCTAAAAAGAAAAGGAAACCTCTGTTTTATTTTGTTCTCTTCAATTTCCTGTCTTTTTTTCAAAGGTGTTTCATAAAAGAAGAAATAACTAATAAATCTAAAGTCAAAGGGAAAATAAAAAATCATACATGTATATATAATATGTGTTATCTACCAATCAGAAGAGCTGCAGGTAATTAGAAATTGTGGGCTTAAAGGGACCATGTTTTTTGTTGTTTTTTTTATCAAGAGCCACTTCTCCCTGTACTGGCGGATTTCCACTGGCTTGCCTGAATTCTGTTTGCTTGCACTGGGCCTCACAAGCAATGAACACAGCCAGCTGGTTTCCAGAGCAATACACTCCCTGGTCTGAGGAAGGCCTGTGAGACGTGTCATAAAACAGCTGCCTCTGTCTCCCCAACCAGCCAGAAATAAGCTGAGCAGAACAAAACCTTGAATAAAAAACCTCGACTTTTCATGCAAGGACAAAAGGTGGTTATTAGGCATACCAGGAAGGTTCTTTTATAGCTGGTAATTACATATAAATTGGGGACATATAATAAGAAAAAAATCATTTCCCTCTTCATTCACTTAAAAATGTGATTTTTGCAGTCATTATATAATTAGTGGCATTTTTCAGTAACATTATTAGAAATAAATGGGCTACTGTTTCTGAAATTACCATAAAGATAAAAATATTAAAACTTCTGTATTAGAACTGGTTGTTGAGTAGGTGGAAAGGGAAAATGGTCCATTTCTCTAAAATGCCAAACTAAATTTTCTTCTCTGGCAAAAGGGATCAATCTGCCATTTTTCACCTTTAACAAAACAGTCTCTCTCATTTCCCACATATTCTTTCAAGCCCTCCATCTTGCTTAAATTCTGCCTTCAAACTTCTTGCTCTTTATTAATGCAACCTGTAAGGAAAACTCCCCTAAAACCTAGAATCCCACCATTCCATCTTTCTAAGCCAACACAGTAGTAAAGAAAAGAATAGGAAACAGAGTCCTGTTTTTATTTTCTAGGTTACTTTGAGAGCTTAAGCAGAATCATCCTCAACAAAAGTATAAAGCAGTAATTTGTTTTCTCACCTCTTTTCAACATTTTTCTTCTTCTGCCTTCTACCCCCTCAACAGTCTTTATTCTTTGAGATCCCCACACAAAAACCTGAACCAAGCCCAAAGTATGCACATCATCTGTACCCATGAAAACCTCCTTCCCTCAGCCAAGCTAATAATCCCACGTTCCATTCTCAGCTACCTGTTCCAGACCCAAGTATGGAGACAACAGGTGGGAAGTGGCTAACAATAAGATACACAAATTCCTGCTAATATGTTCATTAATGTACTGCTCTTTGCTCCTCGCATCCAGATAACATCATACCTTGACCTGGTTACAATTCACAAGTTTGCACAAGACCCTTAAGGGAGAATACCACTGTTGGGGGTGTCAGACATTATAGCTGGAAAATAGGAAAACATTTTCATCAGACCGACCTCTCAGCTCTTCTCAAATCATACCACACAAACATCAAAACTATGTCTAGGCATAAAGCTGACATTGTTTATAATTGTCATTACCTCGAAAGTATATAGCTAAGGAAGGAAGAAATCTCCCTTTGAAATTCTGGTTCCAGGCTATTTCTCAAAGCAGAGTCAGAATTAGAGCAGCCAAGTTATAGCTGTGTCAAGAATTTAGCCATAGCACACTCCTAGGGGAAGTGTGAGTAACTGGCTAATGTAACCAGCTACAGAGACCCGAGGTTTATAAGGTAACAGAAGAAATAACAAATTCAGAAGGATTGGTAGAATTAGAAAAACACTATTTTGCATCCTTAATGAAATAATGGATCAAAGCAAATTTCATCAAGGGCTGCCAAAACCATTAGTTGAAAAGATAATGACTATACCTGAATCCAATAATCAGTCTTAACATCATTAAAACTGGGACATGAACATATTACACGTCTCCTGATATGATACAATCAGAAGTATGTAGATGTAGTGGGTAGGCAACCAAGGTGGTGCAGTAGGTAAACGCTGTGTTTGCCTTCTTTCACAATCAGATGAAAGTTGCAGTCAATCTACAAAACAGCCATTGTTGGAAGTTGCCTGGAATCAAGCTGAACTGAAGCCTTTCAGCTTGGGTCTTGCAGAGGAAGCCACCTCCGAGCTGGTGAGAGGGCCAGAGACACAGGGTGGGCTGGTCCCACAGCCACGTGTGACCATTGGAGATCAGGAGGGATGTTTTACCTGAGGGGGTCCTCCTCATTCCCCAGAAAAGCAAGAGGTCCCAGCCCCACCCCAACTGGGGGTTCCAGTGCTGGGAAGAGAAGTCCCCAAAATTTCTGGTTGTAAAAACCAACAGAAAATGTGACTGAGCGAGACTGAGTGCGGCTGCACTCACAGGCACTCTTCTTAAATGGACCTTGCACTGACTTACCCACCAAAGGAATCACTGGCTCTGAGCTCCAACACTGGGGCAGCAGCTGGAAAGCCAGCAGGGACAAATGATGGGGAATTGAGTTGTCTGGTTTGGGAAGGGCCTAGAGAGGCAGCTTTCTCCTGGACAGAGGAGCTAGAGGAGGCCATTGTTTTCTTTGTTGAGCCCTCCCTGTCCCCAGCATGTAAACCCAGGTGGCTGCCATATCTGAGTCTCTGCAGTTTGTTCTCCATGCCCTGGCTATTTGAGACCTGGCCCCGCCCAACTTTCGGGCACACCCAGGCTGCTTTCAGTGGCTTTTTTGTGCAGACCCCCTGCTTTGGCTCAAGATGCAGACTTTCTTAGGGTCTCCCAAAGGTTCACAGAACCCAGATAAGCAGCATCTGGTTGGAGTATGTCTTATACCTCTGGCTGAGCAGCCCTAAGCCATCACTAGTGGTAACCAGCCTTGGTTTGTGGTTTGGCCTCTCAAGGAACTTCCAAGTACAGCACGGGCAGCAGCCATCTGCAGATTTCATTCTGGTTCCCACTAGGTGGTCACAAGTAGGGCATGGGTTGTAGCTGAACTAGACCTACAGCGGATCCCCTCCAAGGTGGTCCTGGGGCTGGCACCCCCAGTGACCAGCTTCAAAACGAATTGGAGCATCACCCAGCCACCTCCAAGTAGGACACACCAATGGGGCAGATTGGGCAGGCACCAGAGTCCTGCTGAGGCAGATCCTGCTTCGTAAGGTCAGCCTCTGCACAACAGATCTTCCACTGTAGTCAAGGTCATTCGTAACAGCAAGTGAGCCCAAGGGTCAGTCCCTCACACTGATGCGCAATTATCAACCAAGGCTCAATTACAAGAGAAGGGCACATGCAATCTACACATGGGACACACTTGGAGTGTGTGGTTCAGGTGACCAGAAAGACTGCGCTACTGAACTCTGCAGCACACCTGCTACGTAAGGCCATTCTACTAAGACCAGAAGACATAGTAGCCCTGTGTAATACATAGAAACAAACACAGGGAGGCAGCCAAAATGGGGAGACAAAAATACATGTCCCAAATAAAAAATAAAAAACCAGAACAAAGCTCCAGAAAAAGAACAAAGTGAAATGGAGATAAGCGATCTCTCAGATGCAGAGTTAGAAACACTGATTATAAGAATGCTCAGTGATCTCAGGGAGAACTTCAACAGAGAGATAGGAAGCATAAAAATGGAGATGGAAGCCATGAAAAAGAACCACTCAGAAACAAAGGATACAATAATAGAAACAAAGAATATATTACAGGGAATCAATAGTAGATTAGATGAAGCAGAGAATCCAACCAGTGATGTAGAAGATAAGGTAGCAGAAAATACCCAACCAGAACAGCAAACAGAAAAAAGAATCCAAAAAATTGAGGAGAGTTTAAGGGGCCTCCAGGACAATATCAAAAGTACCAACATTTGCCTTATAGGGGTACCAGACGGAGAAGAGAGAGAGCAAGGACTGAAAACCTATTTGAAGAAATAATGACAGAAAACTTCCCTAACCTGGTGAAGGAAATGGACATACAAGCCCGGGGAGCACAGAGAGTCCCAAACAAGAGAAACCCAAAAAGGCCAACACCAAGACACATCATAATTAAAATGCCAAAGGTTAAATACAAAGAGCAAATCTTAAAAGCAGCAAGAGAAAAGCAGTTAGTTACCTACAAGGAAGCCCCCATAAGACTGTCAGATAATTTCTCAACAAAAACTTTGCAGGCAAGAAAAAAGTGGCAGGAAATATTCCAAATGATGAAAAGCAATTACATACAACCAAGATTATTCTACCCAGTAAGACTGTCATTTAGAATTGAAGGACAGATAAGGAGCTTCCCAGGCAAGAAAAAGCTGAAGGAGTTCACCACTAAATCAGTGTTATAAGGAATCTTAGAGGAACTTCTTTAAGATGGGAGGGGGGTAGAGAATGGGTGAAAGGAGAAGGGATTAAGAAGTACAAATTGGTTGTTATGCAGTAGTCATGGGGATATAGGGTATAGCATAAGGAATATAGTCATTAATATTATAATAAGTGTGTGTGGTGCCAGATAGGAACTAGATCTATCAGGGCAATAGATGGGAATGAGGCTGGGGACAGGGTGAAAAAGGCGAACATATTAAGAAATACAAACTGATAGTTAATACAGTATGGGGAATATAATCAACAATGTTGTCAAGATCATGTAAGGTGCCAGATGGTCACTGGACTTATCAGGGGGATCACGTCATAGAGTGTGTAGATGCCTGACCAATGTGCTATACACCTGAAGAGCTGAAGTAGAATAATATTGATTGTCAACTGTAACTAAATATACAGGTGTATATAGTCACGGGATGTGGAGTACAACATAGGGAAGATAGTCAATGGTATTGTAACAGACATATAATATGTCAGAGGGGTAGTAGCTTGGGGGATGGGTTATCACTTTATGAGGGGTTTAAATGTCTAACTATAACATTGCTTTGTACACCTGAAACTAATAAAAGAAAAAGAAAAGAAGTATGTAGTATCGCCTATGAAGTATTCTTGTCCCATCCCCCAAATGAAAACACTGAACCCGGTTAGCTGAGTTGATTAGAGCATAATGCTCATAACACCAAGGTTGCCAGTTCGATCCCTACATGGGTCACTTAGTTGTGCCCTCCACAACTAGATTGAAATAACTACTTGACTTGGAGCTGATGGGTCCTGAAAAAACACACTGTTCCCCAATAAACAAAAAAAAAATTTTAAATATCAATTAAAAAAAAAAAGCTGGACCCTAATCTAATCAATCCTCTAGCTATAACTACGAGTTTACAGAAAATATGAGGAGGTAGGGGAATGTGTGAAATAATACAATGAGGACACAATCAGGCAGAAGCCAGATTCAGAATGTAAGAAATTATAAAAGACAAATGACCTGATTTCTTCAACAAATAAAAGTGGTAGAGGGTAGGGAGGGTGGAAGGAGGAGAACCATTATAAACGTTAAAAAACTTTAGAAACATAAATCAAAGCATTCAGTGGACCTTGTTTAGATCCTATTTCAAACAAATTTAACTATAAAAAAAACTGTTTAAGACAGCTGGAGAAATTTCAACATGGACTGGGTATTGGATGATATTAGGGAATAACTCTCAATTCTTTCAGATGTAAAGAATTAAGAGGAGAACTGATACAATGCTTGAAATTTAAAATACTTAAGCAAAAACAAATGACATACAATTGGTACAACATCAGGAGTTTCATTTTACTATTCTCTCTACTTTGGGGAATTTTAGAAAACGTCCATAATAAATGTTTTTTGGTTTAGCTTGGTTTGGTTTGGTTTTTACAAAAGTTACAGAACAGCCTTGACAACTTTATTAGGTACTCATTTTCCTCATCCTCTATTGTTATTAAGGCCTGGTTTATTTCAGAAGATCCAGCTAATCGAAAGAAGAGACAGTTTTTTGCACAAACCATAGAGAAGGTAAATCGGCAACTCAGCCAGGTGTTTAGGAGATGGCAACACCACGGTAGGGAGAGTTGTGTGAAATCTTGGGACCTTCCACAGCTGGCTTGACAAAGACAATGAGCCAAAGTTCCTCACCCAGAGCACAGCCCTGCTGGCTGGTTTCCCACTGCTCTTTGCCAGCTGGCTCCAAGGATCTAAGAGCCTGTGCCCCCAGCTCTCAGGAGCAGAGGGCAGGGGGGGAAAAGGCAGCTCTACTTGCAGATGGAGCCAACCATCTCTGAGCCAGCTGTCCTCTTCCTCCTAGGGCTCCATGCAAGAGGCCCAGAGGGCTGACGGCCCATCACTCGCTGGCCGGCGAGCCTGGGAACAATCACCACCATGGCACCAGTCGCTCTCCACCCACCCAATCCCACGGGTCTGGGCAGATTTATCAAGTTCTTTCATTTTTTAAATGAAAATGTAAATTGGGGAAAAAATGAATGTGGACTGGGTACTAGGTATTAAGGAATTGTTAATTTTGCCTGATGTCATTATGATACTATGGTTATGGAGAAAAATATTCTTGATTTTAAACTATGAAGGGGCAATATGTCATGATCAATATAATGTACTTTAAAACTTCAACAATGAAAAGAGCAAAATGTTAACAGTTACTAAATAATGTCACATAATTAGCCTTGCTAAAGGAAAATCAAAAAAGGCAACAGAACACACATGAGAATATGCAGAAGCCCAGCACAATCACTTCATGTTTTGCATATTACTTTCTAGTCTTTATCTAAACAAATACATATTCTTAAGTAACTGTAATCATACTGGACACCATTTTTATTCAGCTTTTCTCACTTAATATTTTCATAAAGTGTTTTCCACTGTTTTAATAATTAGTCTAACATCACTTCATAATAGTGATGTTCCCTAAATAACAATAGCCATACCTTAATTTTGAATACTTAAGTTGCTTTTTTTTAATTTTTGCTGTAGGATTTAATGCTGCAGTGAAAAACCATGTGCATATAGCTTTATGCTTTCGTTAAATTGCCAAATTGTTTCCCTAGAATAAATCCTCAGAAATACAAGTTCTGAGCACATAATATATCTATGGCCCTGGCAATATTTTGCTGGATAAATGGTTTTAGTGACATCAGCAAAATGTACTTGCATCAATTTCAGAATATTACTAGCATTTACTTAAATTTTTATCTAATTTTTATATTTAAAGATATTTTAATGTGCATGTCTTTGATTTCTATGAGAGAGAACATGTTTGCTTATCTTTGTTTACCAGCAACGTGGTTAGTTCTTATCATTTGTGATTTAGTAACTGGGATCACAAAGCTTTCTCATAAATTTTAAATATACTGCTATTACCTTCTGTTATTGACAAAAATAGTATATTTCTTAGAAAATATCCATATAATTGTTACCTTTATTTTAGTTTGCCTGAGTTTTGTTTTTGTGAGAGGATAACATAAGCTTTTGTTATTTATATATTCAAATGTATCAGTCTTCCTTTTTTCTTTCTCAGGTTGTATTTCTCAACAAAACAGAACACTTCTAAGATCATTCTAACCCTTGGTGCATTTGCCAATAGCCCTGTGACACAGTGTGATACTACGATACTACTGGGTCTTCGGAAAAGTCATGACACATTTTTGCAACAGATGACACTAGTTCATTTTTGGAAGTACTGGAGTCATTCACATCTATGTTAATACTATGTCATTTGACAGCTGACAGTTCTACCTTCATTGTAAACAACTGAGCAATTAGGTTGAGATTTGGAGATTTTACAACAAGTTGAAGACGGAAGACCAAATTTTGCATTTTTGCCGTTTTTTACTGTTTTACTTCCATAAAGGGAAGAACGCACATCAAGCTCATGAAAAGTTGCATAAAGTTTACGGTGACAATGCTCTACAAGAATGTCAGTGCCAATGATGGTTCACGAAATTCCGTGCCTGTGCTTTTGATCTCAATGACGCTCCTCGGTCAGGGAGGCCCACCAAGGTTGATGACGACAAAATAAAGGCATTGATGGAGTCAAACCCATGTTACACTACATGAGAGATTACAGAAACATTGAACATCCGTCATTCAAGTGTTCACGACCACCTGAAGAAGCTGGGATATGTAAGCAAGCTTGATATTTGAATTCCGCATGAACTCAAAGAAGTTCATTTGATGGTGCATATAAACATCTGCAATATGCTCATTAAATTTGAGGGAAACGATCCTGTTTTGAAGTGACTGATAACTGATTATGATAAGTGGATTGTTTACAACAATGTGGTGTGCAAACGGTCTTGGTCCCGATGTGATGAGTCGCCTCAAACAACATTGAAAGCAGACATTCATCAGAGGAAGGTTATGCTCTCAGTGTGGTGGAATTTTAAAGGTGTCGTGTTTTTTGAGCTCCTACCAAGGAACCAAACAATCAGTTCGAATGTGTACTGTCAGCAATTGGACAGTTTGAATGAATCCATCACCCAGAAACGTCCAGAGCTTTTTAATTGTAAAGGAGTTGTGTTCCATAGCGACAACGCGAGACCACACGCAAGTTTGATCACCCGTCAAAAATTATTGGAGCTTGGATGGGATGTGTTGCCACGCCCATCATACTCGCCTTACCTTGCGCAATCAGACTTCCACTTGTTTCGCTGTCTTCAAAACTCCTTGCATGAACGTGCAATTCAGATGAGGCTGTAAATCAGCACCTTGTTCAGTTTTTCACAAATAAAGACAGGTCCTTCTATGAACAAGGAATTATGAAGCTCCCTGAAAGATGGCAAAAGGTTATCGAACAAAACGGGCAATATATCATTCATTGATCTTTGTTCTTTATATAAATAAATGGCCTTTGAAAAACATAGACAAAATACGTCATGACTTTCCAAAGATCCAATAACAAACACTTTGTAACTCTCCTATCATTAATACACTTGACTCCTTACTCTTTCTCACACTCTCCTCCCAGTCACAAAATCTTATCAAGTTACCTCATAGATATTTAACTTTATCCTCACCTCTTCATCAGTATTACCACTGTCCTTCATCATCTGCCTCCTAAAAGGTCTCCCTGCTTCTTTTTTTTTTTAAGATTTTTATTGGGGAATTGGGGGATGGGAACAGTGCTGGGGAATTGGGGGAAGGGGAACAGACAAGTTGCTGTCATTTTGTTCTTCAGTCTAGTTGTGGAGGACGTTGCTTCACTGGCCCAAGTTGGCACCATCATTGCGCTTTTCCCGGGCGAGGCAGATCAGTCGCTGGCTTCTGGACAGCCGCTCACTGCGGCTGCTAGCTGCTCACACTAGCTGCTGGCTACACACGGTAGCCCATGGCAATCCACTGCCACAGGGGCTGGCAGCCTACGCCGTTGCCGGTGACTCATGGCAGCCCAGCTCCAGGTTGAGCTGTTGTTCAGCATCTTAGCTGTGGAGGGCAGTGTCACTGGCCCTCATATGTGGGATCCGAACCGGGGCCTTCTGGCGTCCCAAGCCAGCTCTTAACCAACGCGCCACTCAGCCGGCCCTCCCTGCTTCTAAAACAGTCCTCTTGCAATGCAAATTGCCTGTCAGTGCCTGTTTAAACCTTCCGGAGGTCCTCCCTTTATGGCCCCTGCACAATTCTCCTGTCTCTCAAAAACAATTAGCCAACCCCCTTTGAAGGTTTACCCTGTGCTAAGCACTTTGTAAACATTACTTCAATTAACCCTTACAAGAACGCTTTAAATACAATGCTGCTGTTATTCCCATTTTACAGATGAGTAGACTGAGGCATATAGAGGTTAAGTCATTTGACCAAGTCCCCACAGCTGGGAAGATGCAGAGCCAGGATGCAAACTTGGCTCTGCCTAACCCTAAAGCCCATATACCCTCTTAACCACTGCATCGCACTTCCTCACAGATGGATCCTCATCTTGCAGCAGTATTTCCTGCCTGCCACTCTGCTCCCCAGCAACACTGCACTGCCTAGAATTTCTCACATACATCCATGCTGCTTCTCCACTCAGTCCTTTTGTTCATACCATCCTGTCTCTTGGAAATGTCCTTCCATCTCTTTTTACCCTTGACCTAGGTGATTCTTACCTATCTTTTTTTTTCCTACCTATCTTTTAAGACTCAGTGCAGGTGTCACCACCTCTGAAAATCTTACCCTATTTAACTCCTCCCTACCCTCACCCTCTTCTCTTTCTGACTGAGGAGGTGCCCTTCTCCTGTACTTATCTCCATCACTATACAAATCACATCTTGTTATCAATTTCGTTCTTCTGTTTGCCTCTTCCAGTTAACCATGTGTAGCCTGAGACAATCTTAATCATTCTGTGTCCCCAGCCAGTACAGTGCCTGGCATGTAGCAGGCTCTAGGTGTTTCATCATGGAGTTGAGAAGAGTATTTAGTCAATTAATCCTGTAATATTTGTTGAATCTATGTCTAAAATATTATGTCAGGGGTATTTTAAAAATCAAATGACATAATCTATGCCCAATATATGCGTTTAAAAAAATAAGTAATTAGTGAGTATCACAGGCCATCTGCTGTGGAAGTTCAGAGGAGAAAACAACCACTTTGAGCTGGAATAATCAGGGAAGGCTACAGAGAAGAGGGGGATTTTTAAATGAGGGTTAAAAAATGAATAAGGCTCAGAAAGCAAAGCTATATACCAAGCATCTAAGTCTAATGTTTGAGCAAATATCTAAGCTGAGGACCGCGGGTAGCAATGAAAGGCAGAGCTGAGAAGCTGATCTTCTTCCTCTCAATCCTGAGCTCTGTCAGATCAGCCATGCCCTTATCTGAGTGCACGGTGCCAGATTCAAGTTTTATTCCAGGGCATTTAACCTCTGAGTGATGAGCATCTCACCTTAACTCTCAGACCATCCTCTAGTGCAGGAAAAGATGGCAATGCTTCTAAACAAATTAAAATCTAGAGATTGTTAAGTCATGATATACACTAATAATGACAAAATGTCAGAAACACGTGCAGTCTCATGTAATGAATTCAACAACTGCCCTAAGGTCATAGAGGTCTTCCTACAAAATACATGTCATTCTGTTTACATTAAACACAAAAAACTCATTTACAAGTAAATGTCATTTTCATCTTTGTTCTATAGCCAAGTGCATCTCATTTGCATTCATTTGCTTCCCTACTGGAGTGCTCACCACTGTTCTACAGCTGGTGTGGATTATGCTCTGTACCTGCTACTTACCATAGGCTCACACTCCAGTCATCCAGTTACAGGTCGAAATCATAATCCCAAAGATGGGTTTAGATAAAGTCCTTTTAAATAATACACATCATACGGAAATCAAAATGTAATGATAGTGTTTGTAGAAGAGAACTTTGAAAGTTCAAATACATATGCACACAAATACATTTTTCCATGTTAGCCCACAATTAGGATTTCCACGTTGCCTGGGCCTGGAGAAGCACAGCTCTATAATGAAGGTCTCCCATGGATTCTTCACCAAATTCCCAAAAGAACAAAAGAATGGGATGGAGGCCCCACTGTTGTCTCCCTAGTGCCAAATACGGTCTAGAGCTAAAGGTGACTGAGTTTTGCAACCACAGAGAGAAAGAGCAAGTTGAGAGTCAGCCAACTATCCATCTCCTAGAGGTTGGTCTGGTTCTGACACTATCTTGGCCAGCTCAGAGTTCTCACTAATCACTTCCCCATTGTAATCAGAGCAGTGACATCTTCCAAAAATACCTACACCCCACATACAAAGTCACTTAACACAAGCTATTCATTGAAGAATTCTTTATAGAAAACAATCCAAATGTCCACCAACAAAGATATTGGAGAAGTAATCTATATATATCCTCACAGTGGAATATTATGCAGCAGTAAAAGAAAATAAGAATTAAGGAAGCTCTCTTTGGACTGCTATGGAAAGACCTCCAAAGAATAAGATTACATATATATGTAATCTCATATATATATTTATCCTTGGGTGTTTATGCTTACAAAAAGAAACACTGGAAGTATACAAGAAACTAAAATAAGTGGTTACAAATACAAATCCAGATTTTGTAGGTTCTGACACTCATAGGATTTGAGGGGACCATTTTAAGAAAAAGAAGGCAAAATTGGTCTTAGAAGGAACCCATGCCGGTGAGCTTCACAATAAATCTACTTCTGGTAATTAATTACTTCTGGGTGGACAGGCACAGACAGAAATGAGATGGAATCAATACTCCTGAATATAAACTTATTTATAAAGTTATTGTCTTACAACATGTGAGCATATTACCTATTTCAAAAGCAAAATTAACTTTGTTTTTAAATGCCAGGCTCCAGCTGTTCAAGGCCTCACTCCTTCTCTACCTACTTTCATTGTATCCCAACTTTCATTTTTCTAGTTTGTTTTCATTCTGCTGCCTGGTATGTATGGGGATTCTGCCTCAACCTGGCTCTTTCCAGATGATAATGTACCTGGAATTCTGTTTTGATTTTGTCCCTATATTTTACTCTTTCTGATCACCCTCAGCTCTACCATCAGCAAAGAGATGTTAGCCATCCCAGCTCCACCCCTACACCTTGCCAGGCCCAGACTCTCAGGAATCCAGCCTGCTACATGTGAAAAAAAGTTTGAAAATTGACTGAACTCTACCACAGGTGATCAGTCCAAAGGAATGTTAAGAGATTGGGGAATTTTTTAGGCCCTAACTTGCGAATTAGGTGATTCTCTGGCAGTGTACAGTTAGTCTTGAAGTTCTCAACAGAATTAAACTATCATAACTTTCTTTGTAAGATTCTCCGGACCACAGGTGAGGCACTCTAGGCTCACGCTTATACACACATCTTTGTGTTTAATAAGACCAAGGAAGACTAGGCTGAACTAAACTCAGCCTTATAAGGATTTACCACAAGTCAAATAATTTCAAGTACATAACATGTAAAAATGTTCTCTAATTTATCTCTGATTCCAGCTGAAAAAGCCTGAGAATCCATTGATATTGTAGCTCACCTCATCTCTTTCCTTTAAAACATTCAATGGAACTAGTTATAAAGGATTGAAACTAAATTTCTGGACACTTCTTACATCTAATGACAGTGTTTTAAAGAGGACATATAGCATGTTGAGAGTGAGGGTATGGAGTCGACAGGCTTAGAAATAAATCCTGGGAATATTTCTAGCTGGCTGTGCAACATAAACCTCATTTCCCTTACCTGTTAAATGGGTTATTAAAAAGATTAAATGAGATAATGAAGATTTAATGAAATCAGGGCTGTCAAGGTAACCTCAAGGCAAAGCTATTTTTCTCCCTTTATGAAAATATTGGCCAATATGACTTCCATGAAGTCCCAAACTACCAATTCAAGACAATAATAAACAAATTGATTTTGGAAATGAAAATAGAATCCAGTATATGTACAAACACCTATAAATGGCAAAGCCAGTACTCAGACCACATTTCAGCAGGTTAGCTTTGTATAATCCAGAAAGCATATATATATATATATATATATATATATATATATAT
>NW_017731431.1:2110992-2113615 GCF_001890085.2 Hipposideros armiger
CAAGAGGTGCTGAAAGTGGTTACCATCAGCATAGTTTTAATACAATTTTTTCCTTTCTTAAAATGTGCATAAATTTTTTGGATATATATATATATATATATATATATATATATCCTAATATATTTTTTTCTCTACATCTTCTTGGTTGCTAAGGCATTTCTTTCTCCAGCTTTCTGAAAATCATAAATAAGTTTATAAAATGTGACATCCTACATTGACTCATTGCTCATTGGATTGACTTTTAGCATACCTGAAAGCATTTTGTTGCTCACAGATGTGTTCAGCTATGGTATGGTTCAAAGCACTCAAGTGAGCTTAAACCTGACCTGGTCATGTCTCCATTTACCTTAAGATGATAGATAATTCAGGAGTCAACTGCTCAGTGTGGAATATAGAATCTTATCTTTCTGCCGGTTGTCAGGAATTGAAAAAAAAAAAAGATTTAAAACTATCTTTGATGTTCACTATGTCCTTATATAAAGCCATCTGCTATTGCACCTCTCTTCACTATATCTCCTGTCACATAAGACATTTCCACCTAAGGCTTTCTACACAAATCATTGAAATTGAGTGTCTCCAATTCAAATACAACTTGCCTTAGAAAATTGAAATGTAAATCATTCTCTACTTAAAGTCACTTCAAGAACGTTATTGTAATGCCAACACTGAGAAGAGGAAATGTGTATTTGAAGCCATTTCTACAATACTGAATTGTACAAAAGAATATTGGGTAGAAAAAAATAGAAAATACTCATGATATTTGGATACATAATATATTTTGTTTTTAATAAAGTTTCCTCACTCTACATGAAAGTGCTCCTCTTAATCTGTTTAATGCTGATTACCAAAACCCTATCTTTATGCTATCACTTTTATATTCTTTAATAGCTTGTGCTTTCATTTTTATCTATTTACATAAATGCTAAAATTTAAACAATTGAAACACATGCACTGAAATAAAATCAGCGTCTTCAAATGGTGTGCAAGCCAAAGGCACTAACAAGTTGCCTGTCGTACAACTGGTTACCCCTAATTTGAATTAAACTACAGTCACAGATGACAGAAGCACTCCTTTCATCTTTTGTAGGAAGGTCACCCAGCCCAGATCGAGCGCCACGCTCCTTCTGGAACTAAACACGTTGGCCCCGCCGTCTGTTGAGTCCTCCCCTTCACAACTCACACCTGGGTGGCCAAGGGTCAAGTCTCACCTCCCGATGGCGCCAGCGCCTCTGTCCCGCTCTCTTTGGGAAAGCAGCAGATGGCGTGGGCGCGCTGCGCTGGTGTGGCAGTTCCCCGCCAGAGCAGAACAGTGCCACTTTTAAACACGGACTAGTAAAGCGCCTGGAACTTCCTGGACCTCCTTCTGGTCGCTGAGGGCTGGGGAAGGAGAATTCCCGCGTCTTCCTCCCTTTCAGGGCTCCAGGACTGTACACACACCTAAACGTCCAGAGACTCCCACACCTCTACCCCAACCCAGAACCCGAAAACTCCTATTCCCGGAGAGAACGAAGCTGTGAGTCGCAAGGGTGCCACACGCACTGGCTGTTACCGCAACACCGGCCCAAGTAGCAATACCGCCACTGGGCCAGGGGATCCCAGGAGGCAGCACCTATCCAAATCTTCGCGCGCTGCCAGCCCTCCAACAGCAACCTTTGTTCCCAAAAGATAAGCCAATGACAGCGCTCAGATTAAAGATGCTCAGCCAATCACCACCCTCGCGGCTCTTGGAACCCTAGCATCAGCACCAGCACCAGCAGGGCAGCTTCCCCGAAGTGCAGTTCTAACCTGGAGCCCAGCAGCCACCCACCTCCTTGCCTCAGAGGCTAGGTAGTAAACAAACTTTCCCCAGAGCAGAACCTTGAGGAATTTCAGCTCTTGCTAGGCTCAGAAGGAGAGGTGTATGGGCGCTCATCTCAGCTGCATTCTTCTGCGTAAACTCTTCACTCACCGTACAGCTGAGCTTTTCAAAAATTAATGAAAACAGACGAAGAGCATTCTTTTTTCGGTTCACTTAACCGCTATGAACCATTTGAAAGAGCTCAAAATTGAAAGAAGGCTTGATAAGGTGTCCGAAGACGTTTCTCTTTAGCAAAAGTGTGAAAGGCCTTTATTTACTAGAGTTGGTATGAGTTTGTCCGGGGCTAGAAGTGAACCAAGGGGAGAGCGAGTACCCTGCAAAAATATGCTAATACTTTAAAAAGGGCATCAACCTTATCTCATTCCTTGATGTCTTCAAGATGAAACCACAAAGAGTTGCTAGAGTTATTTTAATAGTATCGTGCAAGCATAGTGAGTTTCAGTCACCGACAGACTGCATATAGCATATGACTTTGCAGCCCATAAGATTATAATGAATTATAATAAAAAAGTCTAAGTGTTGAAAGAAAAGGCTGGACCCTACCAGATGTTGAATTTACTGCTAGCTCTGAGTGGTTTACATAGAAGAGGAGGCTCAGCAAGCTGTCCACCAACTGACTGAGGCTAGAGCCAAGAGTTGGTGAAGAAGGGAGGAGCAGCTGTGTAGGAGAGAGGCCAAAGAGCCCACCCCCACCCCCGCACCAGTCCCTCATGTGCACAAACTCACTTCCCTTCCCTCCATTTCCCTTTTCTTTCCTCCCAGTCC